>NC_133235.1:32529722-32829088 GCF_040436345.1 Pagrus major
AGCGTTTCCCCTGCCTTCCTCTCCATCCTAAGCCACATACCGTTGACACGTCAAGGTCACAGTGGGGCTCTCTGCGCTATAAAATCCTCTTCTGTAACTTTTTTTTCAAAGGGGGTGTGACAGGGCGTCTATCAAACTGCTGAGTCATGGAGACATCAGTGGTGACAGCTCCACCTCTGGTTTCTATGGAGTCCAGAGCTGAGGACGATGTGTTTCGACAGCTTTCAGTTAGCCAGTCTCAGAACTACGATCACTGAATCACCAACTCAGGTCACAGACTATACCTTCTGAAAAGTCTCAGTCTGGTGGTGTATTATGGTGATAGACACCGATCAGCCACAACATTAAAACCACTGACAGGTGAAGTGAACAACATTGATCATCTCATTTCAAACAAATGTTCTGCTGGGAAGCCTTTCAGTCATGACACGAGCCAACAAAAACACGAGCTGCGTCTCAGTTCAGGGGCTGCATCCTTCGAGGAATACAGTCTATGAAGGCGGAAATGAGCATGAGTTTCCTTTATGCGTCACCAGCTCCCCACGACCCAACCAAGCCCAGGAAGGGCGCCAGGCTCTGAAGCCAGTTTTCGTAGAGGCCAAACCGTGTAACTACATCGTCACGTGATGCACTGGGGCCCAAAAAGACTTTTTGGATAAAGTGGATAAAGTGTTTTGAGCGTCACAACCCCCATTCAAGTTAGCCGGGCGCTAAACCGAAAGTTAGCCGGCTCGGTCAGCAGAGGTCTCCAGTGCACACGCTCTATGGGTCTACCGGTGCAGACCAAGTGACCAAGTACAGCCCTTCATGGCAACAGCTCTCCCTGATGGCAGTGACCCCCCAAGCAGGACAATGCACCCCACAGAAACTGCTCAAGAAAAGCCTGAGAAACATGACAAAGAGGTCAAGGCATCTACCTGACCTCCCCAGATCCCAAACCAATCAAGAAATAGTGGGACATCCCAGAACAAGTCCAATCCATGGAGGCCCCGCTGTGGGCCGACCTAGCTGTCACCCCTCGAGACAGGGACACAAGACCTCAGAGTGTTTGCAGCAAATCCTGTGGGTTGAACAAATGGACTGGGAAGGTCTGGACCAGCCTCGCAGTGGGCAGTAGGGTCCAGAACTTCCCTCCCAAAACTAAGACCAACTACATAAACTAAACTAACAAACAAAGCCGTGAAAACAGGACTACCAGGCCTCCCTCCTCAGAACGAAAGGAAAACGTCATCAGAGGAAAAAGACAGAAACACTGGCTCAGGACTGTTCGAATCACCTTCCTGTAATCATTTCAACTCAAACTGACATCATCCAGCAAGGTGCTGTGGTGGCCAATCAAACAGAAGCTAAATTGTTGCCACCACGATTACTTTTTTCTTTCAGTTTGTTAATTTGTCAACAGAGAGTTTAGATTATCTATAATCCAAGGAAATATTCCTGTTTTGATAACCGGTGTCACTCTATAAATATCTTAATTAAAACATCCAACAGCACACCACGTTATCTCATAGAACACACTTTATGCAAATCTCCACCCGTCCATCTCGTCCATGCACGTCAAACTAACTGCACCCATTCATCAGCCTGTCAGTTTCATTCGACCTTAAAGCTCCACTGTGCTTTTAGGTTCAGTTCTACAGACTGCAGGCTCGTCTGGTGTTATCCTTCCTCTCAGAGGAACAGAGCAGCCATTAAACACAGAAGCGTCTCCTGGCTGACCTTATCGCAGGATCCACCTCAGGAGCAGGAAATTCATCTTTCTTGACAATCCAGTGACGGCACGACTGCATGCATCAAGTCAGCGCGCTCTGACAGCCACGCACAGGGAGACGATAAAAACGGCAACACCGTATCACCCTGATTTTCTGCTTGGACAGCATGCAGGCCTGGGATGTTTTTATGATATGGATTAGGAAGCAGACTGTCACCAGTTGGCTCCTGAGCCATCACACTGGTTTTCTTCAAATAGAGCTTACCCAGGGGTATTACCTGACTTCTTATCGATAGAAAGTGGTTTACTGTGCTCCTCTGAATGAATAAACCATCACAAAAACAGGTTTATTCTGTCCACATTTACTATAGTAGCTGTATTTTCAGGTTCACAAACGCTCTACTACATTTGTGTCATATGGTAAATGAAGTGTTACAAACGACACATCCCTTTTAGGAGTGCAGGAAAAGACATCCAGAAGCAGAAGAGACGAGGGCTGACGAAACTAATCTGACACAAATAATACAAGCCAGAAAACAAACGTGGAAACATTCTTCAGGTTAATGTGAAAAGGCTCCTGTGGGCAGGAGATTAAGCGGCGGTGAGAGCACTAACGCAGCAGGATACTTCTACAGTATTCATCGTACGCAGCTCAGCTATCTGTGATCCTGTGGCTCGAGGTGTGTCACCGCAGTGAGTCACGGAGCAGCGGGGTGAGGGGAGGGTGACCAGCAGACGTGTGACTTCAGTCACTGTCCTCGTCTCAAGCAAGTCCGAAGACACTCAAGTCAAGTCACAGGTTGTGTCAAGTCACATCAAGTAGAGCCCGTAGTTAAGGAGAAGTTCAATCAATGAGGAAAATCCAGTCATCATCTCCTCCCCCCATGCTGATGGAAAATTAGGTGAAGTTTCATAATATTTGTAAACGTAATAAAACTTGGCACAAAATGGCTCCATACCGCTCGTGTGTTTCGGAGAATTCTCCAACGCTGTTTTGCTGTGAAGCTCCAGAAATATTTTGTGGACGACAAAACTTCACCTGACTTTCCATCAGCATGGAGGTAAATTATAAGTTCAGTCAAGTCACTTTTTTCTCCACCAAGATACTGCAGTACCCAGCAGTATAGACGAGGTATTACAACCTGTCAAAGAATCATATAATGGCCAATTTAACAGACCTGGTCAAAAAGTATGACAATGAATTTAATTTATATTATAACTGTTGATATTTGACTAAATAAATATAACCAAACAAATAACTTCATTAAATCATATTTCTGAATTTCTTCTCAATCATAAAAATACTAAAACAGTGAAATACTGACAACCAGACTAAACTGCAAACAGGAAATGAACACGAACAAGTAAATGAGTCTTCATGTCTCAAGTCAAGTATCAAGTCATTTATTTTCTACAACTCAAGTCACAAGTCCACCTCTCAGGTGAAGAAATATACAAAAGCTTTAAAAGAAAAAGCATCTCTCCTAATGTTAGCTAGCGTTAGCAGCAATGGGTATTAACAAACTGGCACTTTGGAGGGGGCGGATGATTCAGACAACATCAGTGTTGTGACGTGAATGCAATGAAAGGGGGGAGATGGAAGACACATTAAGTGGCTGAATGTCATCAATAACACCTTTAAAAGGAAAATCACATCCCGGAGGCGTACAGGTCTGAAGGGATGGCAGGAATCAGCCAATCTCTGCAGAGCGAACGACACGCTGCAGTCTGCCCTTCACAGCAGGCAGCTTGGGAAAAAGCAGGTTCTGCAGCATCAAGGTCGTGCTGCCTTTAATGCATCTTCTCTTTTCATTTTTGCAAAGCACAATTTTTTTTTCTCACATTTTTATGCACAAATTTAAAGTGTGCATAAAAACAGGTGAATTAACAGAGCTGTTCATATGTTTCTTCTCTCCTGAAGCAGACCGAGCTTCAGAAGAGGTGGACAGTCTGTCCAGTAACCAGAGGGCTGTTGTGTTAATAATCAGAGCCAGCAGGAGGGTTTATCCCCCTGTGAACTGGAGGCTGAGTGTCGGTACACACAGAACCTGCTTCCTCTGTCAGAGTGCCCTTGGACAAAGTTGAACCCTGGACCGACCCTGAAGTCTCAGAGGAGCTGGGTGAGTGAAGGAGGCTTCGTTTATTTATTATTCTGGAGATATATTACATGTCAGGTTTATTTGTTTGGTCTTTAATCACAGTTACCGTCCTGTCTTCACCACACCAACGACAAACTGAAATTCACTGGCAACAACTGCAGACTGAAAGCGACAAGATGTTGGAGATGAAAAGGAAGGAAACCGCCGCAGAGAGGGATCCCCCTTCAAGGATACTCCAGTCAGGCTGAGAGAGATTCAGATCTCAAACAAACTGAATGTGTGTTCAACCTGTTTTTGAGTATTCGAAGCAGACAACTGGTCAGAGAAGAAGACCTGCTGATCGCTGCTAACGAGACAAAAGCTCCACAGAGACGACCTGGAGTAACTTTGATTCCTGCAGCAGCTTTAGTAGAAATCAAGTTCACACATCTGTTTGGTTGTGAGAGCTGGATGTCAGTAGGGTTACAATCATGAACTCATCAACTAGACACAATGGTTAGTGGGAAAATCCAACAGCCCATCACTTTTTAATGCAAACTTTAAATTTAAAATATGTAATTGAGGTGGAGATCTGATTGTTAAAGTACCTTTATTCTACAGATTTAAGAAGCGGCCAGTCTGCAGCCTCATCAGCCATTTTTAAGCATTTTCTGCCATTTTCCTCTTCATCTTTTTTAATATGTTGAGGCAGATTTTGATCTTTATGAAGAAACTTGAGACTTGCTAACTTTAAGATTATCTGAGCAGTGTCGTATACCAATAAAAATGGTAAAAAGTACATTTTTGATGCCTGGAAATGTGAAATCTGAGTGATCAGTTCAAACCGGTTGACTCGATTAAACGCACAGTGTTTCATTTCTGCTGCTGAAGACATAAGTTGCGTGGAATCATGGGAGTTTTTGTCTCTTTAAGAACCACCAAGAAATGTTCATGGACGAGGTAATGTGTAAAAGTTGTATTCACATTATCTGTAGTCTCGTTGTCCGATTTCTCTGGTTTGAACAATTGTTGGAAACATTCGGGATAATGGAGGCACACAGCAAACACAGATCTAGCTGTGTCAAGACATCTCAAAGCAGAATTCTTACATATTATCTTTAAAGTCACATCCGCAGTGAGCACAGAGGTTTGTGTTGTGGTCACGAATCAGCTGTCACTGACGGCTTACTCATAACACAGAATCAGCGTGTTGATGGCTCCTCATCGGTCCACTGGCTGCTCTCACTGAGCGAAACCTTCCAGCTGCCATCTGATATGACTGCACTGACAGAGGAAGGCAGAAGGTGTGTGTGAGTGTCAGAGAGGGAAAGGAAGCAGAGTGAGGAGAGGATGTGCAACACGCACACCCAATTAACACCCCGGCAACAGGGTCACCTTAAGGGTGAGCACTAATTAGCGGCATGGCGGGAAAATTAATTAGATTTTAACAAATAATCTGCCAAGTCAGAACCAACCCGTCTGAATCATGCTATAGTTTGATTGGCCGACAAACACGCCTGACTTACATGAGATTGGTTCAGCAGGCCACCGGCAGCGACCTAATGTTTACAGACGCTACATTTTTTTGGCCTTTAGGGGGCAGAAGAACGTCACCATGAGCTCAAAGACAGACGGCCGTGAGATATTATCACTTCCTGTCATTGTTATGGCTAACATGTTCGCAGATATTTACCGCCACATCCGGCAGACACACAGGAACGTCACCATCCCATGTTTGTGTCCACGCAGCCCAACAACACCCTGCTAACTTCTGGCTTTTGACTTAAATAGAAACTGCATTCACTGTGTCACGTGTGTTCATCAGCTCCAGCTCCAGAGGATGTGATGGAAACACGCTATTTTTTTCTGAACAAGCCTGTGGACGATTTGTGGAAGTTGAATGAACTGACCTCAGCGAAAACAGCACAACACACACTCGACCTCTGTGAACACGTCTCCTCCTGTTATTTGCATCTAAAATGAGTGTAAAGGAATTTAGACAGACGCATAAAGCAAAGCATTCAGTTCACACGCTAAACCCTCTGTCCTGTCAGCTCACACAGGACGTCTGTGTTTTAACTCACTGACGAGTGCAGAAACATAAATAAAATGTACAGCTTCACATCTTTGTGAGTCAGTCGCGTCAGTGATGATGTTCCCTGTCTTCATCTGCCAACCTTGTTTAACAAGAATTCACAGTCCATGACAACAAGCCGTCCAGTCGCACGCTGCAGCAGTCCTCCACAACGTAAACAACATGTGTGTCAGCAACATTTTTGCCCTGAAACACTTTTGTTGAAAACGCTTTATGTCTCTTTCATGAGCGTCATGTATGAGTGTGTGTGGCAGGCGGACACAGTTTCACCTTCACAGTGTCAGAGGTGGAGAAAGTCCACACATGCGTTTCTCCAGTAGAACTACAGACACTTGTGTTCTGGTCAAAGCTGACTGAAGCTCACGTCATATTAATATAATTCAAAGACTATTAAAGTTAAAGGTAGAATCAGTAGGATTTGTCCCAGCTGTTCCTGAACGCACCACAAAGATAGTTGATTGTTGAGTCTCGTTCCCAGGACGTCAAATAGCCACATTTTGGGTTGGTAAAGCGTCCCGAGCAGCAACAAAGTGAGAAACTAAGAAAATCTCTGCAGATACGAGACACTAGCCGTGTTTCCATAAAGAATTTTGAAGAATATCGCATTAGAGATTTAATGACAATGGAAAAATTCTGATAGAAAAACTTCCTCTCATTCGCAAAAAAGCGAACATTCAGCTCACATGACTGATCAGCTGTTTCTGCTGTCTGTGGAAACATGTCTGTAAGCAGTCCGACTGATGGCCGCCGTCTCTGGACAGCACGCAACATGGCCGATGCTAGTTTTTTGGTTTTTTTTTTGTGAACTCAAAAGTTCGCTATAAATTCGCTTGACATTTTATGGAAACTAACACGCCTTTTCTCCACATTCCAGTCTTTTTTGTCTTCTTACGTCTTTGTTTCATCTCGCCACTACCGCCCTGTCGTGTGTGATAGACGTGCGTTTGAGTTGAAAATCTAATAAAATCATGATGATTTGATATTTTGGAGGGTCTGTACCAAACAAACATGTTTACTTACATCTGGAGAACAAGACTTACAGGTCAGAGTGTCTCTGCAGCTCTACAGTACTTTATTATAATGCTGTTTATCAAAAAAAGTGCAAATTCTGTGATTTGGAAATGGCATTTATTTTGATGATTCTTTGATAAACTGTGCAGCACGAGTCAAACTCCTCCTCCAGTCTGACACAGCAGTCCCTGACAGTCAGCTCACCTGAACACACCATCAGTTCATCATTCAGGCTTACTGGCATCTCCCAGCTGATTCATTAGTCACAAACAAAACGTCAGAAGAAAATCCTCTAGGACCGTCTGGACCTGCCGTTCTGTACGGTTTGTTCTGCTGCAGTGACGACCCTGAAAACTTCTCATTAACCCGACAGATGAACCTGGACTGAGGCACCTGTGAACGTAGCCTCATCTGTCCTGATAATTGTCGTGTCAAAACCTGATATTTATGTCTGATTGTTGCTGCTGAACTAATGTTTCCGTCCATCCTGTACTGAAAACAAATCACCTCCACCTCATGTGGTCAATAAAGAGACTGACTGATTGATCTGCTCCCCTGGTGATTGGCTGAGAAAGCAGCCCTTGTTGACCAGATGACCTGTAGCCTCAGCACATTTCAGCGTCGATATTCATGAAAAATGGTTTAAAGCAAATTGAGGTACTGAGGTATATAACCTTATATGGCCAAAAGTATGTGGACACCCTGCACTTTTGCTCTGGGTCTGTTTCTCCTGGTTGTGAGCCTCTTTTTTTTTTACAATGTAGACAAATCTGAATGAGACAGGACACAATGATATTTGTTCTTCAAACTTTGCGTCAACAGTTTGTCTCTTTTCTGTTTCAACATGACGAAGCGCCCGTGCACAAAGCAGCCCGCCAAGCCGCCAGAATATCATGCTGCCATTTTACTTTTCTGCAAAACCAGATACACTAAAATAAATATGCGGCTCATACGTATCATATCAGCATTTCTACAACATGTGTCATATCACGTTCACATTACATGTATATGAGCTGTCTCGTGGCGTGAGGTGGAGGGGATGGTGGCGGAGTTACAGCTGATGAATGCCAAGCCACAGACCACTGTTCAAGACTGTGTTTCGACATTTGCAAGTTTGATGTGGAAGTCTGCACAGACCTCAACCCAGTCCAGCAGCTTGGAACATCAACTGTGAGCCGGACCTGATCACCAACATCAGGGTTGGACCTCACTGATGCTCAAGTGTCTGAATGAAGTATTGCTACCTGTCTAATAATGCTAATAATGGGCAGCAGTGGTGGAAAGAGTTCTGAAAATCTGTATGAGTACAGCTACATTACTGAAAAATTAATCAATTACAAAAAATCATCAGTCAGAATGCCTTTAATCTATCCGTGATGCAACATCTGTTGTACACCAGTGGACTGTGTGGGTGTCCACATACTTTTGGCCATGAGGTGTATGTGTCAGCAGATAATGATCAGCTCAAACTGAGCCGGTCCACTCATCCTGAAGACTGATGTTATAGCGACACCCAGTGGCCAAACTAGTGCAGTACACTTCATATATATTACACAGCAGTCAAAGAGTCAAAACTACAAAACTCCACTTAAATCTTTTGAATAACATTTTAAACACTGTTCCTGTAAATGAGTTTGTGTATCCAATGATCAGTTATCAGCCTCCTGGAGTCTTAATAATCGGTACTGGCCCTGAAAAGAACCATATGACGTGATGATTTGCAAGACGGCAAAAGTGAACAAACATCTTGGCTGAACGTAACAAGATGTACAGACGTTTTTACGGCACTTTAATCCTTGGAAACATATCTAAACCCTTCGTTCACTCGCCTTATACCAATAATGTCGTCTACAAATACACAGTGACGTCAGACTGATGCTCCCTCGTGACGTCAGGGTAGATAAATGTGCTAAATTCTGACTTCTGGTGGCAGTGGTTGTCTTTAATCGATGTCTTTTATGTGTCTTTGCTCAGTTAAAGGCACAAGAAAAACATGGTTTTCATCTTAAATGGCTGAAATCTCAGAGCACTTACTTCTCCTTCGCCTTCCTCTTCTCCTCCAGGTGGCGGTGAGCCTCCAGACGAGACTCGGGGGTGAATGAACACGGCGTGTGCCAGAACTCCCTCTCCCGCTGCTCCTCATCCAGGTCAGGCTTCCTCAAGTTCTCCTCCACCTCCTGGTTCTCCTTGTTCTCCTCCAACACTGGACTACAGAGAAAAGAGGTTCACTGTAGTGGAGCAGAGATTATCATGTAACTGTAACTTTTATCAGGTCCGTGCAGTTTCATTCAGTTCAGGGGCAGTTAAACCTTCTGTACTGACTTTCTACTTTAATTCACCACAGTTCAGAGGGAAGAAGTTGAGAAAATGATCGACTGATTAACTGACAATGAAAACAATCGATTGTTTTACAGTTTCACACTGTGATACTGGTATTTCATAGTGTAACTCCAGCACTGAGTTAACAGATTTTAAAAAGAAGGTTTTAAGTCGAGGCAACAGAGGCAGAGATCTCCAGATGTTCAGTCCCTCATCTGTGTCGAGCTCTTAAAACATGGATCCTACATTTCGACTTCATTCTCTCCACAGTGGACTCGAGTAAAGTGACAGGAAGTTGTTGTGTTTGCACTCACGCTGTGTTGTTGTCGTCAGTGCACCGGCGGCCATCGCAGCCTTCACTCCTCTCCTCGCTTCCTTTCTCCTCTCCTGCTGCCTTCCTCTGCGTCTCCTCTTTCTCCCTGGCTCTCCTCTTCAGGTACTCCTTCTCCTGCTCCCAGACTTGCCTCTTTACCTCCTGCAGTCCCTGCGAGGCTCGAATCCTCTCCGACCGGCTGATCTCCGTCCCGTCCAGCCACTGAGGACAGAGGACACGCAGCAGAGACCTGACCTCAAACGACATCTTAGCTTATCAGAACTTTCTAAATATGTTTGGCTTCAAAAAAAAGGGGGATTTGTGATTTTCCCTCATTTAAAGGCAGTGATGGATGTAAACAAGGTTCAAAACTTGAGCTATGAAGCAGAAAGTTGCTGAGAAAAACAACTATAGTGTCTTTGAACAGAAACATCTGTCTGTCAGCTGAAACTCCAGGCAGGAGGTGATGGATGCTCAGCTGTGTCCTGCTCTGAGGTGGAGGAGGGGCAGGTGGAGTTACCTTGAGCTGAGGAAGAGAAGCCACCACAAACTGCCTGTAGCCCTCGAACTCAGTGCAGGGGTTCCCCACCACGAACAGCTCCGCCAGGTGGATGTTGTGTTTCAGGGACTCCACGCTGCTCAGGCGGCCCACGAAGTTCACCGTCAGATCCAACTTCTGGAGGCTCTCGCAGCCTGAAGACAGGAAGTTAACACACAAACACACAAACATCATTTTATCTGACCTCGACTCATTGTGACGCACGCTCATCCCAACCGTTTTGTATCAAACATTTCATTAGTAACGGACAGAAGGTTAATCAGCAATCATTTTAATAATCATTTAAGTCATATTTAAAGTAAAAATGCCAAATATTTTATTCCTCCAGATTCTCAGATGTGACATTAGATTTTCATTTCTGACATGAGAAGATGTCTCCTATAATCAATAATGAAAACAATCATTAGTTGTGAACCTGGTTATATATATATCACTAAAACAATTAGTCATCAACAGAAAATTATGGTCATGATTATTAATTCATTCATTTAATTTATGGATCAAAAATATTAAACATTTGCAGGTTTTACCTTCACAATGTAGTTGGCACGATCGTCATTTTCTCGCTAAACTATAAGTTGAATAATAACAACTTAGTAAATTAAATTGTTAGTTAGAACATTTAGAATGAACACAGTTTCAAAATAACGCAGAATATCTCGCTCTGAAATCTCACTGGAGGTGAGCTGCTGCAGGAAGACAACGGTGGGAAGAGTTAAAGAGGAGTTTCCTCAACAACTCTCAGAACAAAACTTGTGTTTCTGGTTACAAAAAGAATCGTTCTATTATTATTATTGTTTGTTATTATCGTTTCCATAATGTTGTCTGACCCTTAGAATAACAACCTCAACCTGTCAGCGACAAAAACAAGCACTTTTAGTGGATGTAACGTTGACAGAGGAGTTGCCCAGATGGATTACATTGAAGTGATTGCAGTCGTGTCGTGAAGCTGAGGAGATCTACTGGAAGTGTGAATCATTTACAGTGTGAGGAGAGGATCTTTAATAAAAGGAGCAACGTTCATATACAATCATGAGCCTGAATCAACTGTCTGAGTTCTGCATACTGACCTTCAAGGTTTTCAATGACTTCAATGTTGTTCAAGGCCAGATTCAAATACTCCAGCTTCTTCAGGCGACCGAGATTCTCTGGATATTCAACAAATTACAAAACACAAACACTGAACTGGCTTTTAACTATAATATCATCTATAATAAAACTGGTTCAAAGGGTTTTGTTTACACCTGCATGACTTTAAAATAATGTAAGACATCTAAAACTATTCAACTAAATTTAGCACCATTTTAACCCAGATGTCTTCTTCTCTTCTTTAAACTCATAGATCACAAATGTTCAGTGAGAAGCCTCTGGCGGCTGTCTCACCTATCCTGGGGACGAGGTTGTTCTGCAGGTAGAGGATCCTCAGGTCCCTGCACCACCTGTCGATGTGCTCGATCCTCTCGATGTCCTGCTGGTGCAGGGAAACCTCCTCCAGCGAGAAGATCTCACACTCGTTGTGCTCGGCCCGTCGGCGGACCATGTCCTCTGTGACTGGACGGACAGAACACACACGAGGGTCAAACACAGTGAAGGTGGAGTGTGAGGGATGAACCTCTATCACTTGTTATGTTGTGATCTTAATTCTTGAGGCCTCGTGTGCTGCTTGTTTGAAAATAACGAGAAGAAAACTGTGGTGCAGGAAGAACAACACACAAAGCATCAGGGACAGAGGTGTCACTGCGTACTCCCACTGATATTACTGTTACTATTACAGCATTACCACTAATGCAACATGTAGGCTAAAGCAGAATTAATCTTTTTTTTAATTAAAATATTTCATCAGATAAAAAACACTAATTCCAATAATCAGAGAAATAACTGAATACTGGATCTGATAATCTGTCGACCCATACAGTATATACATACATGTATAATTTTAAGTTTACATGTACTTTTGATACTTCAGCACATTAAATATCAGATATGTATTTTTAAGGGTGGCTTTCTCTTTTACCAAAGTAATATTTTAGCACAGTATCTTAACTTTTAATACCTAAAAGTATGACTTTTAGTTCATTTTTACAACTAGCCAAAAGTATGTAAAGTAGGCAAAGTAATGTAAAGTAAGTAAGGTTATAATAATAACGATAATAATAATAATAATAATAATAATAATAATAATAAAATACATAAGTCTTAGCTTAACTGGTAAGCTAACATTAGCCGACTAGCTAGTTAGCAGTAGCGTCAGCCGCCTTCAGGACCGACTCAACCCAACGTCCAAAACTACAAACTACACGAACACTTCACTGGAATATTCAGTAAAACATATAATTCACGAATAACAGATAATACTAACAACAGTAAACATGTAAGGACACATTGTACAGCTTCATGTGGACTCATGTTGAGCTGTTTAACTCACTCAGCACCATCTTCCTCCCTGTTGTCAGCCGTTGCCGTAGAAACCGACCTGGTGCTGCGTTCAAGCGCTGTGGGAAATACTGCAACTACAATTCCCAGGTAAATAAGTTACACAAGAGGGTTGTTTTATATAGATTGATAGTAGTATTTTAAAATAAGTAAGGAAATAAATGAAGAATTAAGTTTTTCCCCACCATAATTGTATTCCTGGCATGTGTGGACACAGCATTCAAACAGGCCCTTAAGTAAGGAAATAAAAATATTCAAAAAATAATATAAAGTAAAAGGTACATTGTGTTAATGTATCATTCTTACAACAGTAGGGTTTCAAAAACGAAATTAGGGTTGAGTCATTTTATGCTACAGTCACAGAAGAAAAGAAAACAATCAAATCAAGATACAGTTCAAACGTTTAGGAGCCTTTTTTTTCTTTGGTGTCTGTTTAAAATGTATCAGTCATGGTCCTGTTTCCCTCCTTAACATTACATAACGGTCTCAAAGTTATAATCACTCTAATCCCTCCATGATCTGTGTAAAAATAATAATAATAATGTTAATTTTATATCAAATAGTTATATTTTTAGTTGATCATTTTGAAAAAGTGATCAGCAGTCCATCCATGACGCGGGGTCTTCTAAAATGAAGATTTCTGATGGTTAAAACTACAATCTTATAAATATTTCAAACAAATAAACAATTAATTAATAACTGATTAATAATGAATTATTTAATAAACTCGCAGCTAGGATCAGCGCAGTACGCCGCTCTGATCTTTTATTTTGAAAGGGGCATTGCGGAAGTTGTTGAACGACACGCGCAGGAGGAGACAAACCGAGCAACAACAAACAACAACGGTCCGCCGCAGCCGCAGCCGCAGCCTCGCTCCGTGTGTCCGGGCCCGGGCGCTCCCTGCTCGGTGTGAAGCAGCGCGACGCAGCCGCCCTCCGCTCTCCGGACGCTGCCCTCTGCCCCTGAACGCGCCGCGCTGTCCGCCGATGGTCGCGTGAGCCTCGTCCCCGGTGTCTGGTGCCGCTTCACGTCCGACCGACATGACGACTCACGCGGCGTTTCGCTCTCAGCTGACGTCCATCATGGAGGCGCTGACTAAAGCGGCGGTGGCGGAGATCAGCGAGCTGGTGGACGACAGCTGCGCCGTGTTGCGGCTGGAGATCAGCCGCAGCCACCAGGAGAACGAGGCGCTGCGGAGGAAGCTGGAGCTGATCGAGACCGTCATCGCCCGCGGACACCGGGGCGCCGTCCCGATGCTGCAGGAGGCGGTCGGCGGGGGGCTGGTGGACTTCGCTGTGGGTGAGTGTCCGAACAGCAGACGGTCCATTCGCTCGGTCCGTCCGGCGGCTGTGTCTCGGTGACACCGGGGATGGTGTCCGGACGCGTCCTGCTCCTCATGGCGCCGCGTCCGGAGCGCTGCGCACCGAACTCCGTTGGAAAAGTGTTCATTTAACGCCTCCGTGCTGCGAGGCGCATGTTTTCGTTCGTGCACACAAACGTGGTCAGTACAGCTGGTTCTGGTGGGTCTCAGGATGAATTCGGCGTTCAGATAAAACTTCAAACTGCACCCGGTGACAACTTTTACAACCGTTTCATCTGGTCACTCCCACTCCTGTGTGGAGAGGTCCCTGCGATTATAAAGAGCAGGGTTGTTGACAGAGTAGCTCAAAAATAATGACTTAATATCTTAAAATAATAAGAAACTTTCACAGAATAATGACCCAGTATCCCAGAACAACGATTAAGTATCTCAAAATACTGGGGAAATGATGATTTGGATCTCAGAATAGTAATTATCTCAGAATAATGAGAAATGTCCCTAATGATACAGTTCTTGACGTTGTTATAGGCGCGTTTGTTTAATTGTTTTCTCTTCATATGTCATCTTCAAATCAATTCTTCTGTCCGACCAACAGCCCAAAACCCAAAGAGTCTTCATCTACTGTCATAACTGACAAAGAAACGAGGGAAATCTTCACCAGAACCAGCAAATGACTGAAACGATTATATTTGGCAGCTAATGCACTTCAGTAATCGAGTGATGGAGCAGTCAGCTTCAGGGAGCCTGTCCTTCATCTCCCCCCTGCGAGGAGCCAACATTGTAATATTGTTGTTGCTCTTGCAGGACGTGCGTTACCAGCTGGAGTCGGGGTCAAACTCCCAAAGACAAACCTCAGAATAACTGGACGGGTCCCTGTGTTGGAGGCGATGACGACGCTGAACGCTGCAACCAAAGAGGTGAGAGGACAGAGTGACGTGTGTTCAGTGTTTATCTTCAGCTCAGTAAAGACATTTATAACAACATGAATGATAATATCAGTAACATACAGTGGAGCAGGACACTAAGCGTATTATTTATTTATTAAGTGTATTACTTTTCTTCAGCTTGTTGAAATGCATCAGCCATGTTTAGTAACTATGTACGACATCTGGTTCAAATAATTGTCAGTCGTTTTACGTCCTCGTTGTGTGTTTTTTACTCTCAGGACTCTTCTGCTGCAGAGGAGACGAACAATCAGGACGTCGTGTTGATAAAGACGGAGGCTGCGAAAGAGGAGGCGAACGACACCGACGTCACAGACGAGCTGCTTCTCAACGAAGACGGTGAGAGAAGAACATTAACGATCCAGGAACTAACGCTAAATAAATGTAACTAACGTTCTCAGAGGAACAGCAGCCGCAGCACAGAAATACCTCCGATCGTGACCACAGAGCAGGAAGATGAAAGTAGGTCTGAGGTCAGTGAGACTCTAATGAAGGACGCGTCAGCTTTGTTCAAACACACAAGAAAGTGACTGTTGGCGATTTAAATAAGTCGGTCTTGTGTTTTTTATAGAAAAAAGACTAAATGAGGCTCGATTCTTTGTACGAACATCAGACTGATCAGAATCAGTAATGAGAACACAAGAGGGAAATCTGACCCCGGTTTAAAGTTGCTCTTGACGAGACACTCAGTTCCCACAAGCAGAGATGGAAACAGACACACAGGCTGAACCAGAACAGAGCCGAACAAAGACACGTTAAATTAAATTATGTTTGTACAAATAGGTGGAAATATAATTGAACTGACTTCTGACTGAAACATTGTAGAGCTGCTCCTGTATATCAGCAGCTCACAGAACTGAACCAGAACCAACTCTCTTTTAACAAGCTTTTCTGAGCCCAGCTGGCTCCATGTTGGTGTTGGTTCTGGTGCTGATGAGACGATGTAGTTCACTGAGCGCTTTAAATCAAAACTACATGAGGTTTTATTTTAATTAAGACAAACTTGACTTGGAAAGTTTGGTGTGATTCATGACACAACTGAAACTGGATCAATAAATTCCAGTCACTACCATACAGAGTTTTTTCTGAAATTGCATTGCATTGTGGGTAATGTAGGCACCAGGTTTTGGTCTATCATCGCACTCTTATAAGGGCCCGTGTCCACAGAGTGTTTATTTCAGGCAGAAAAGCTCTGGCTGAAATAACAAGTTAGGCCCAAGTTGCATTGTGGGAAATGTAGGCACCAGGTTTTGAAAAGCAGTCCATTGGTCTATCATTGCACTCCTTTAACACCGTTGGACTCATTATGGACGGTTTCAAAACAAATGATCAAAATGGATACAGCAGAACCAGAGATATCACCTTTTTTCTATCTGTCTGGTGCCTACATTACCCACAATGCAACAACACTGAGTGACATCACTGGAGGCAGCTTCCTCTGGAGCCACAAACACTGAACACCAAAGATGTGTAGACTGGCTCTTTATTTAAAAATAGACATGTTGACAGGAGTGTGTGTCTCATCTTCAGTCTTTGTGCTGTTGAAAACAAAATCACCTTGAAGTCGCTGCTGCTGTGTTTAAACTGAGAGTTTGTTGGTTTGTGTGTCTGCAGGGACGGAGGTGCAGCTGTCAGATGCAGATGACAGTGAAGAAGGACCCTCAGGGATGATGATCTCCACCTCAGCAGCCGACATGAGGGCGTGGGATCAGAACAGTAACAGACCGTCGGAGCGGGTCGACCATCATGAATCCCACAGTGCACTGGGGTCTCCGGGGTCTCCGGGCCCTGCAGGGGGCGCTCAGAGCAGCTCTCCAGGCGTCGTGTTTGACTTGGCCTCAGAGTCGGACTGTGAAGCTCCGCCTGTAGTCCAGAAGAGGAAGTCGTTCCTCCTCGGGCCGGGAGGAAGCCCCGCCTCCCTGCCGGGGACCTCCGAGCTGAAGAAGGGCGTGTCTCTGATCAGCTCCCTCCCCTTTGACACAGAGCTGGATCTGTGCTCCTCATGGACCAATCAGGGCCTGCCGAGCATGGTGCCCGTCACTCATCGGCCTTCGCTCCTGGACAAAGTGTCAGACCTGAACGCTGCAGGCTTCCCTTTAGCACTCAGTCTCGGTGGACCCAGAATGGACCCACTGGACCTGAACAGGTACTGCAGGGACCGGCGCTTCCTCTGCACTTACTGCGGGAAGTGCTTCACGTCGTCCCGCAGCCTGGAGACGCACGTGCGCGTTCACACAGGCGAGCGGCCGTACAGCTGCGCTCAGTGCGGGAAGCGCTTCACGCAGTCGGGACACCTGAAGACGCACCAGAGCGTCCACACCGGCGAGCGCCCGTTCGCCTGCGAGCATTGTGGGAAAAGATTTGCCGGGAAGCAGAACCTGAGGATCCATCAGCAGAAACACCATCCGGCTGAGCAGAGCGCTGCCCCCTCTTTAACTCAGCAGGAAGCACGAGACACAAACACTGTCAGGGCAGAACATCGTGGTGTGACCGGCTGAAATGAGGCACTCATGGTACTGGGAGGAGCTCCAAACTGTGATGGACCAGAACCTTACTGCTGATACTGAACTTCTGATTTAAATAGATCTTTTAAAGGAGCACTCTGCAGTTTTGGAGCCGAAATTGAAATCACTGTAATTCACTGACTGATTTTTTTTTTTCTGTCTAAACAAACTAAATAATCAAACTCTCTTTGTTTTCATGACTGAATAAACTGAATAAACAAACTGACCTCAAAGGACAACACAGTTTATACTGTGTCACTTTGTTTATATGTGGCGGACCCTGCCACCTTATTTTCCTCTGAGAACAGTTTGTTTATTCACTGATGGAAACAGTTTGTATTATTACCTCATTAAAATTGTAAATATTAAAGTTTGAATTTCTTTTCCAAATTCTACATAGTGCCCCTTTAAAGTTGAAGTATGAGTGCTTTTCCACTGAATAACTCATCAATAAGTACGACTGTTTAATTTTGTCGGGCCTTATACATATTTTAACCATCTGAACTGCCTTGGTAAAGACCTGAGATGAATAAAAAGGGACTTCAGCCCCGATCCAGATCACTTCTTACCTCAAACAGAACCGTGGGACGTTTTGGGTCCACTTCAACACTTTTGGCCTCGACAACGACTGCCTGTTGACAGTGATTCCCGTAGAGAGCAGCGCCTGTAAGAAGCATGTGAATGTTTATCGGTTGGTGTTTATCTGGAATTAAAAGTGTGCAATCTTGGGCGGAGTTTGTTCTTTTCAGTGTGCGATTTATTCATATCAAAGAGTGACAGCAACAAAAAAAACTTCACAGACGAGAGGAAGACGGTAGTACGGTGGCCCTGAAGGTCGTAACATTTCACAAAAAACATTTTAAAAATGCACAAAGCATGACATATAGAGAAAAACATTTCAGTAAATACAATGACATTTCACAAGAGAAAAAACACAAAATTCACAAAACATTTCAGAGAACACGAATATGACATTTTATAAGACGGCAACATTTTAGAAATCACATTTCAGAAAAGGTGTTTCGTGAAATGTTTGTTTTTTGATATTCTGTCGTCTTTGTGAAATGTTGTGTATTTATGAGTGATATCAGTTGAGTGAGGAGTCTAAAAAGCCTAAAGGTCAACACCCACCCAGCCACAGTCTGTTCACCCTGCTGCCATCTGACAACAGATACAGAAGTATCCGCTGCCGTACCACCTTTACATGCAGAGTCCCTAACATGTTCGTGAGTTAGCTGCTAATAAAGGTGTGATGCATCGGTACTGTCACTATGGTTACCTGCAGGTTAGTACACCTTGAGTTTAGATTTAAGATGTGGTTAAACATATTTTAACAGATGCCTGACAGCCAATCAGAAGTAAGGATTTTCTGTTGCCAGGGAAAGATCTGAAATTTAATAAAAGGCCCATTTATCAGCGAGCCAGCACATCGGTCCAACATTGTCTTTTCTGTGTGTTTCCAGTCGGAACAATAGCAGCGCACATGAATGCTGCTCACCATTCACTCAGCAGAAAACAGCTTTTCAATGTGTACACAAAAGAAACCATTCATAACACACACACACACACACATACAGGCCTATTGAATGCATTAACATTAGTGTGGAAAAAGCAAAAATCATCTTTAACTCAGTCAGGTTTGCATTTCTAACTGCAAAAGTTAACGATGCTGAATCTCAGTGGTGATGACACTCGGGGGGCAGTTTTTAATAATCATTTAATAATACAAAACCCTGTGGGTAACTAACACTCTGCCTTCAAACAACCAAAGTCTTCAATTTAAGAATTAAAATGTGCTACCTGCTTTAATTTTGTTCACGTGTATTAAAATTCGATTGTCTTTCTCAAAATCATGCAGCAACTTGGTTGAATTTGCTTGTTTATCTATTAACAACCATTTTTTTTTATCTATTAGTATTTGATTTGTATCTATTGAATTCTTTATTAACATACCCATTCATTCAATCTTCATTCAGCTTATTTTTTTGCTATCTACATATTTATTTTCAGTTGTCTTCTTTATCATCCCATTAATTCTATTTGGTATCTGACTTTTAAATTGTTTACCCTAGTCATAAAGTCCTATAGGATTCTAATAGGAATGACAATCCTATAGGATAAAGTTGGACAGGGCTTCATCCTTTAGCATTACAGGATTTATCTTATAAGAATCCTATACGACTTTATCCTTTAAAAAATAATACATATGGTATAAGCAGGTAGACACACTAATAAATGAGTCAACTTACTTTAATATATCATATCGATCCAGAAATTATTAGAAAAATAACATTAATCACCAAATGAAGAAAATAAACTCCATGTTGAGACCTGGGGAGAGGTCAGGGAAGAGACACACGCTTTTTCAGCATATTTCATTTATTCAGTTTTTATGTTCTTAAATCACATTTTTGTTTCTGCCTATTTATTTTTTAAACATATTCACTTGTATTTTTTTTTATCTACCTTTTTATCTCTCTGTCTAGTTCGTGTTTCAATAACAATAACAAAGGCTCTTATTTTGAAGTCAACTTTGTTATTCCGGAAGTGCGAGTCGGCCGGAAGTAGATAGTCCCATCTTCTTCTTCGTCTTCTTCTTCTTCTTCTTCTTCTTCTTCTTCTTCTTTGTAATCAGTGCAGGGAGCCCTCAGGTCCAAACAGACCCACCGACGTCAAACGTTACCGCTCGTCCCGTCTCAGAACCCCGTCGGAGCGTCGTGCTGTCCCGGTCGGACACGGGTTTCGGTCCGGGCGGGTTCGGGATGGCCGTGCTAAGCAGCAAAGCGCTCCACGAGCAGCTGTCCATCATCATGGGCGCGATGACCAAAGCGGCGGTGGCGGAGATCTGCGAGGTGGTGGACGAAGGCTACGCCGCGCTGCAGATGGAGATCAGCCGCAGCCACCAGGAGAACGAGGACCTGAAGAAGAAGCTGCACCTCATCGAGTCCATCGTGGTCCGAGGCAGCGGCGGCGGGACGGGACCGGGACCGGGACCGGTGGTGGTGGTCGCACCCGCCGCGGAGAGCAGCGCACAGCAGCCGGAAACACAGCAGCAGCCGCGGGACAGCGACGGAGGAGACGCCGCTGCTGCTCCCGGAGGAGACGGAGCAGCTGTGGTCACCGTGGTGGTGCGGGAGGAGGTGAACATGTCCGCCTCCGTCAGCGTTTCCCCCTTTTACCTCGATAATCTAGTTAATTATTGGACATGACGTATCGATAAACGCTGCTGAAGAGAGGCTGGTTAATCTAACAAGGACATGTTGAGACTTTTACAACCGTGCAGAGGAATAATGGGAGATTAATTATGATTTATTGTATTGATTATTAATCAGGGAGGGTCAATCATTTAAAGGGCCACTGTGTAGTTTTGTAGTTCAAACTCAGAGTTTTAATATTTACAGTATTAATGAGGTAATAACAAACTCAGAGGAACAGTGTTTGAAGCTGGAAAGGTGGCAGGGTCCGCCACACATAAACAAAGTAAAACAGTTTAAATTGTGTTGTCCTTTAAGGTCAGTTTGTTTATTCAGTTTATTTTTTATTATTATTTAGTTTGTTTCAGTCGATGAAGATCTTTCTCTTCTCAGTAACATTTCTTCCCCTAAAAACTACAGAATGCTCCTTTAAAGGTGTAATGGAAGGTTTGTACTGTAACTGTTGTTATTAAAACAACAGCAGGATAATCAGGTCATCGATCACAGTTAGCCTACAAAGATAAAGAAAACATATAACAATAAACATTGTGACATCCTAGTTTTAAAACTGAACGTGACATTTAATCTCCAGTGGTCCAGGAAATGGTATTTTTATGACAACACGTGTCTTGTAAACCTTTTATAAAAGCACAATTACATGAGGACAAACATCTGATTTATTCCCACAAAATAAAAAGTCCTTAACGACGATATTTAGGATTTCAGGGAGATAAAAATCACTGCATCCTTTCATATTGTGCCATTAGGCCTGGAGAATATACATCAGCTGCTGTATATGATGAAACCAGATGTGGTTGCAATTATATTTAATCCCGTATAATCTCCAGATCAGAAGTTAATTATCTCCTTATCTCTGCTGCAGACCTCTGCGCACGCTCAGTGCACGGCGACGTCGATCCCTTATCTCACGATAACCATTTATTTATTTTCATCATCTCAGTCTCGTTACCTCGGGCTGAAATAGTCATTTTCGTGATAACGTGTTAATTTTCTTGCCATCTTGAAAAACCCAAAGGTCGTTTTCTTTTTTTTCTTTTTTTTTGGTGATGTGATGATTAAATGAGGATTTTGAGATAACGGGATTAACTGCTCCCAAATCAAGTGTCCATACAGAAGCACACAGGCGTGGACGGTGATCTCAGTCACTCAGAAGTCTTATTAACATTTGTACAGTTGTAGTAAATCACTCGGCTGTAGTTTAATCCAGTGTTACAACCTCTCCTGTTTGTCATTAAAACTTAATTAACCTTAAAGATAAGTCAGCTAATCGGGACTCGGGGGACATTTTATCTTGATTAGTTTGCATGTTATCAACTTTATCTCAAGTCAACATCTCCTGTATAAATGCATCACTTGTGTGACTGTTCACAGGTTAATAACTGAATGATATTTATTAGACGCACCAGTATCATTACTCTTGTGGCTGTACGACTGTTTTAACTTTTAATCAAATCTCTTCCAGCTTCCAGACGTGGTGTTGATTAAAGATGAGGACTCGGACACTAACGACACCTTTGATGAAGGTGAGTCTGAACGATACAGGCCCTGTCCACACGTACTCAGATATAAAGTCATGTATTTCAAGGTATATTGATATGTGTGTGTTTATAGTCCAATATATGCAATTATGAAAAGTTTTTATAGACCATAATGCAGAATAAGATGCAAGGAGTAAGCCGATATATGGTTATGTTTACTTCCTGATACGATATCTGCCCCGGTAATCCATTACATTACAAACAGTATAAGTGTTTGATAATGTAAAAGTGTGAGTGATCAGTCTGAGCTGCTGACTTGAAGGGTAGAGTGAAGACTGGACCTGCAGGATGTTACAGTAAAGCAGTGGAAACATATTTTCAGCTCGGTGATGTGTTCGGTTTCTTCTTTCAGATCACAAAACAGCTGCTGACGGAGGGACGGCCACGTCGACCCCCAGCAGCCGGAGTATGAAGAGACACTGGCCGGGAAGCGAAGCGTCTGACAGGAACTTGTCCTCTGAGCAGCTCACACTGAAAGCAGGCACACAGAAGAAGAGCCTGTCCGTCTACACTCTGGACTCTCCCCGCAGCGAGCCGGGCCGCTCCGGCCAGCTCGGCGTCGATGAGATGGACGCCGGCGAGTCGGTCTGTTCCTACTCCTCGCAGATGGACACGGACGTCCAGCTGGTCCACCAGGAGTGCTCGCTGGTCCCTCCCAGCGCTAACAGACGAACAGCTTATTTTGGTAACAGCGCTCTGATGGAGTCTCAGTCTCCGACAAACAGAGCAGAACTAGATCTCAGCCTGACGTGGACCAAACAGTCCAAAAGCCAGATGACTTTCACTCAGTTTCACCAAAACGAGAACACAGACGGCGACGCTTTCGGGATCAAACTGGTCAGCGTCTCAGGCTCGACGTCCACAGACTCTCAGCTGTCTGAAAGCAGCAACTCTGCATTTGAGTACGAAAACGCCGACATGATGAACTTCACCCTCTACAGGGACCAATCGGGTCACTCTCAGTCGAGCGCCGGCTCGCGAGGGAAGCGTTTTGTATGCTCCATCTGCAGCAGGACGTACGCCACCTCTCAGAACCTGGAGGTCCACATGCGGATCCACACGGGCGAGAGGCCGTTCAGCTGCGACCAGTGCGGCAAGAAGTTCACCCAGTCGGCTCACCTGAAGTCGCACCTGAGCGTTCACTCCGGAGAGCGGCCGTACGCCTGCACGCTCTGCTCCAGGAGCTTCATCGTCAAATACAGCCTCAAGTTACACATGAAGAAATGCCACCCCAACGTCCCGACCGGTGACTGAACGTGTGGAGGTTTCACTCCAAACTCTTCTGTCGTATAAATATCCAGAACAACTCAGAGGGAGTTGGTTTTAGCGCAGAACACAAGTTGAGTTCCAAGGTTTTAAAATATCTTGCGTGTTCAAGAAGGAGTCTCACTTTACTACTTTGAGCGAGAGCTGCAACATGAGTCTGTCAAGGGTGAAACGTTGTGGGTCAAGTTGTCTGTGAAGCAAAAATGACAGATTTGATGTTTCCAGCTTCTCAAGTTCGATCATTCGCCGTTCTGTTTTATATATAACATTATAATGAAGTGATTATCTCTGAATTTTGGTGTGTTGATCAAACAAAACAAGACGTCTGAGGATGTTACCTCAACTGATGACGGGCATTTTAAACTTCTTTCTGCTTTATTTAACAAATAAATCAAGAGACTAAAGCGGCTCATCAAAACAGAGACGCCTGATTTCATAATGAAACCTAAAAGTTGCTAATGAGCCTCTGCTGTTAAGATGTATAAAGCGTACAGGTCCAAAAACATTTCATAATACATACTTACGAGTCACATGCAGTTCTTTTGTTTGTGTGTAATTCTTGATTAATAAAACAATCTTAAAATCATTTTGTATCAGTTATTTTGTAAAAATTGATTTGTTTTATAAAAGGTAAGAACGTGTGACGGGAGTTCAGCAGCTGAAGCAATAAAAAACTTGCAAGAGAGAAATCTAAAGGTGAAAAGCTGTGTGTCGTAAAAGAAATATCAGATTGTTGTGATGATGAAATACTTTTATGATGTTGTCGTCCTGGTAGATAATTAACTGATGTCAGAGCCATAAAAAAACTATTTCTGATTCCCGTGTTAAAATGTTAACATACAGAACAGTCTTCCTGACAATTCAGTCCGTACTCATCCCAACATAGATGGAAAGGTGGCTCAAGTTGTCGTAGCCGTTTTAAAATGTTAAAAATCAAGCGGAAAAACAAAAACAAATGGCTCCATACAGCTCCTCCACCATCACCCAGCTTCCCCCAGCTGCTTCAGCTGGTCAGGAGACAATGCGACGCTCCATCAGCCTGGAGGGAGGAGATGATGACTGACTTTTTGTTTCGGGGTGAACTGTCCCTTTAATCATGTAAACATGAACAACAATCGTGTGTGAATAAATGTTAATGAGCAGAGAAAGATCCTCATTGGCTGATTTTTTTCTGACTAAACAAACTTTCTTTGTCTTCATGACTGAATAAACAAACTGACCTTAAAGGACAACACACTTTATACTGTTTTCCTGTGTTGATATGTGGCGGACCCTGCCACCTCTCTAGCTCCAGAGAGCAGCTCGTTTATTCACTGATGGGAAAATGTTTTTGTGTTATGACCTCATTAATATTGTAAATATTAAACTGTTTGAACTTCTTTCTAAACTACATGGTGCCTCTTTAACTAAACGCAGAAAATAATGTAAAATGATACTTTGCGCATGCGCACTCCGGCTTGTCTGGCGTGGTTTTGATGTTTTTAGCCCCTGCATCACTTCCTGGTTCGCCTCGGGACTGTTTACATCAGGAGGGGATCTGCATCCAGGTTTAAATCCTCCACCAGGCCTCCTGTTCGGTCCCGTTCGGACCCAGTGACCCGACTTGTTCCGTTTTAGACGCGCTGAAGTGAAAACATGTCCCCGGCCGCCGCCTTCCACGCGCAGCTCGCCTCCATCATGGAGGTGCTGGCAAACACCGCGGTGGCGGAGATCTGCGAGCTGGTGGACAGCGGCTACACGGTGCTGCAGCTGGAGATCTCCCGGAGCCGCAAAGAGAACGAGGTGCTGCGGAGGAAGCTGCGGCTCATGGAGCTGCGGGCCGCGCGGGCCAGCGCGCTGCGAGCCGCGGCCACCGCGGGCGGCAGCGCGCTGCTGCTCGGCGGCGGCGGCGGCGGCGGCGGCCGCGCTCGAGCTCTGCCGCCCGCCCATCACCCTGGCAACGAGCCGAGGAGGAGCGCAGCGCCGCGAGGTAAGAAAATGTCGGACCGACCCGGAGACGCGACCGGCACCGACAGAGAGGGGCCCTGGTACAGGTCCAGGTCCCGGTCCCCAGCACAGGGTGTGTTTACTCTCCGAGGCCGGAGACAGAGTCCGCGCAGCGGGGAGCGACTCTGCCAGGGTCCCCCTGAAAAAACGTACATTTAAAAGTTCACCGATAATGTCTCGCGTGTTCAGTGTTACATACATTACATATTACTAGTTACCTAAAGTAATACATTACGTTACGATATTACTGTCTGTGTAGAGTAATCTATTACTTATTACACTACTTTTTAGTTACTTTTCAACAAAATGCCTAAATAATGTCTGTTATTAAATAAATGAATGGTGTTGGACTCAGTGAGAGCAGACAGGATCACAGTCTTATTTTTATTGTAGTCCACTGAACAAGGAGTGAACGGACACATGTGACTTGAAGTTAAATTTAAAGTGGCTCTGAGGATTTGGCTTCATCATCATCATCATCATGTTCATGTTGGTGTGGATGGATTCTTTAAAAAACAAAAATAAAAACTTTTCTGTCGGTAACGCAGATTGTAACGTGTTACGTGACATAGCTGTAGTATTACTGAAGTAATCTATTACTCCATTACTGCTAATTAAAATATGTTTATAGTGTTTTACACTGACATCAACGCTACTTTTCTTGCCTGTCCTGGCTGAAGTGAAGTGAGAGCTGAAGTCATGTCCTCTTCCTGTTGGACTGTTGATATGTTTTTTTCAGATGTTGAGTCATTAAAATCCATGAAGAGCATTAAAACAACACATGAACACAGCAGGTTTGTGTTTTGAGCACCTGCCTCGCTGCAGATGATCCAGAAATCTAATTGTGATTTGTCTCCTCCAGGCGAGGCGCCACAGTCCAGAGTGTCCAACCAGGAGACTCTGCTGCGTGGAGACGCCGATCCGTCCTCAGACTCTGGCAAAGACACCACACAGGGGACGGTGAGTAGAGGAGGATTGTTGGCAGGATGTCAGAGCTGCAGACGACCTGATCTCCGTCCTCATGTCTCACTCTGTCTGTCTCTGCTGTGATCGCAGCCTGCTGCAGGTGAGGTGGTCACACTGACGACCGCAGTGATCAAAGTGGAGGACGACGACGAGTCCTGGTCTCAGTCCGAGCAGGACAGTAAGTACAGTTTCTTAAATTAACAGAGCACAAACACTCAACGCTGGACAACATATGGACTTTTGTTTCTTTATATCCAAGACTGGATCCACACTGGAGTCAGGCTGGGTCCAAACTAGAGCTTAAATCACAAGTTGATAAATCTGTCAACAAAACAACAACTAGACAGATTTATCATCCATTTAAAAGCATCATTTAGTCTTAACTTATTTTGTTCTTTCAAATCTGCACCTGGAGTTGCATTTGATCGGGACATCTAGAGAACAAACTCGTGCGACATCATCCGGGCCGAGCCTGAGGCGACCGCTATAGTGAGACGTGCCGCTGAGTGCTGGATAACCAAACTCAGGCCACGTTGGGCCTGACGTCTAGAAATTAAAGACTGTGGCCACCAACAATAAGCCACATGGCACCTGTGGTGTAGTTCAGGCTCAGTTTTGTGCTGTTGGACTAAAAGGTTATAACACCGAATTAATCATTACTTATGTCGTGTTTTGGACTTGAACCTCTGCGGTGAACCTTTGTCCGAAATATGATAACTTGTAAATTGAATGTCTGCCCTGCCAGCAAAGTGTCGATGCATCTTCTGTGGTCGAGTGCAGTTTTATTTGAATTTATCTTAAAACTGAGTTTATTTGAGGCAAACCAGTTTAAATATTGGTGTATTTGATGTAAGTTTTTGAGAACGCTGTAAAAAGGTGGAGGCAGATTTCTGATTTTAAAAAGTCCAGGTGGAAACAAAAGAATCATCTTTCTGCACCATTTCAACGACGACTGATGTTCTGCTTTTCTTTCTCTCCAGAACAGTTTCATCATGCTGTTGTAGGTCAGACGACCGAGACAGAAGCTCCGCCCCCAGTGACCAAACAGGAAGCAGCAGGCGAAGGTGGCAGTTCGACTCCGTCGTGGATGAGCGAGGAAGTCAGCTCCACCTCCGTGTCTCTGACCACCGGCCTGAGGTCAGAGAGCAGCAGTTACGACTGTCTGATGTACGAGCCGCAGCTTCAGCAAGGCTCCTTAACTACCCAGAATCCTTTGAGTGAGGATCCCGGCTGCTCATACGTGTTGAACGCCGGTGCGAGTGGTCCAGCTGCGTCCGACTCCGGCGGCAGCAGCAGCTTCACTTTCACCGTCAGCGAGGTGGCTCAGTCTGCAGCAGAGTGCCAGCCGCCTGCAGGCTTCCAGAACAACCAGCAGAGGGCGCCGTTATCTGCAGACCATCCGCCGCAGCCTCCTGTGAGGAAGGAGGCGACAGAGAGACAACACGCTTTCATCAGAAGGGACAGGTGGAGGCATCAGGGCGGTGTCGGCAGGGCATCCGGACACAGCCGGGGGGACAGCGGGGGGAAGACGTTCGCCTGTAACTTTTGTGGTAAAACTCTGGCCTGCCTGAAGAACCTGAAGACCCACATGAGGGTCCACACGGGCGAGAAGCCCTTCATCTGCGCACTGTGCGGCAAACGCTTCTCTGACTCCAGCAACCTGAAACGCCACCAGAGCGTGCACACCGGAGAGAAGCGCTACGGCTGCGTCCACTGCGGGAAACGCTTCGCCCAGTCGGGGTCCCTGAAGGTGCACATGACCGTGCACACGGACTGCAAACAGTTCAGGTGTTCGTACTGCGGCAAGACCTTCATCTCCGGCAGCCACCTGCGCCGCCACGTCACCGTTCACGCTGGGGAGAAACGGTTCGCTCCAACGTTTCAGTGACGGGGGTCAGACTGTGGCGTCGACAGAGGTCAGAGGTCAAATCCTCCAGGATCCACGTGTGCGTCGAGACGTGGACTGAAGAACAAACAGCCCGGCCTCTCGGACGATTTGTTTTCCCCTAAAAGAGCCAAAAAAGTCTCCTCATGTCTTCTCATGTTGGGGATTATAGTTGCAACTAGATGGGCACGCAGTAGAGTGTATACCTCCGCCCTCACCCATAGACACCAGCCACCTAAATATGCCTGAAAAAAAAGTGTATTAACCTTCAGAGACCTAGAACAAGTTTTCAGGCGCCTGACTGTGTTTATTTTGTTTTTCATCAGTCAGCACCAAGTGTCATAAACCGTTTGGTTCAGGAGAACCTGCAGTGTCAGTCCGGCTCATTTAAAGTTTCTTTTGTTCCTGTGAACCTCAGGAAGTTTAGTTTTTTATTATTTAAATAATGCACTTGGTTATTTTATCATTTTTATCTCCATCTGACTGTTACAGCCGTTTATTATATTACCTTCCTCAGCGTTTCACAGTGAAACAGTTGTAATCCTATATTTCATTTGCTGATCTTAGCGCATCTTGTCCATTGAACATGAACTACAAACGTAGCTCAGTTTCCACCATTACCTGATGATTTAGAGGAAGAAACTACGCAGGTTTTAAGTTTTCAAACATTTTAGAACAGATCTCTGTCAAACCAGCCGCAAAGACACACGGCTTTGTCTCTTCAACTCTCTGAGACACTTTCCAGGAGATAAGTTGTTCTGTTGATGAGGTTATCCCGTACAGTCGATGTTTCTTCAGTACTTCCTCTTTGCGGATGCAGTTTTCCAGGTGAAGTCATGATACATCACTCTAATCTGAGTGGGAGACTTCTGTTGCTCACTCATTTAAAATGTTTGAAGTTTGACTTTGATATTTGACCCTTCGCTCCTCCTGCTCTGTGATCAGACTGCTGGGATGCAACTAAAATGTTTGCAGATGAGTGAAGAGAAGATTTACTCACCTCATCGGGAGTGTCTGCTCGGCTCAGCAGGTGAGTTCACTGATCACTTCCTGCCGTCTCCATCCGTGGGTGGAGTCTTCAGTCGGTGTGAGTCCTGCAGGCTGTCGGCCATCGGACTATCTCTGAACATAACGTCACCCAGCACTGATACCATACAAACAACTGAGCATTAAACACCTCTGTCAACAGTTAAACAATGAAAAATAAACTTTTTGGAGCTGAAATCAACAGTTTAGATCGTCTTTAATTCACAAACTTATTTTTGCTGCTTGGGGAAACGTCTGCATGTTTGTCTGAAGGTGTCCTGTTTGTATCTTTAACTGTCATGTTTATATTTTATGATACTGTCATCGACTTTTTCTATGATCATCATGTCATTTTGTAATAAAAGCAGTTTGTTGAGTCTCACAAGGAAAATTCATGTCCGGTAATAATGTGAGAGCAGCAGAGAAGTTGCTTTTCTCATCGTCACAGCCACCAGAAAGTTGTTTGGTTGATTTTTATTAGAATATCTCAAAGTCGTGCTCCCCCTCTGTGAGACTTTAAAAATGTTTATTGCATCCAGTCAAAAATTCAGTTATAATTTTTAAAACGCTCTTTATTTTAATCCTTTAAAAAAAAAGGAAAAAAAGGCTAAATTGGATCATAAACAGCGGCTACAGCTGCAGCATGTAGGGATTTTGTCTTAAAGGGGAACTACAAGAAAATTCAGACTCAGAATTTTAATATTTATCATATTAATGAGGTAATACCACAAACTCATATTTATTTTCTCCATCAGTGAATAAACAAGCTGCTCTCAAAGGAAAATAAGGTCCCAGGACACTGTTTGAAGCTATAAAGGTGGCAGGGTCCGCCACATATAAACAAAGAGAGTTTGTTTATTATTATTTATGTGATATCAGTTCTGACGTTATGTCAAAGACGTCCGTGTATTTTGTTGCAGAGTTATATACTGAAGTTAGACCTGGACACACGTCAACCATTCCCAGCTCCCAGCCCGACAGCTGCACGGCTAACTGAGCTAACTAGCTAACAGTGATATGCTGCCCGCTATTTTTTGGAGTTACCTTTCGCCAGGTGACCAGGATCCATCTGCTGCTCTCCATGAAAACGATCTCCAGCGTCAGGAGTGAGAGAGTTAACATGAGGAAGTCGAAAACATTCCTCATCGCTCACTTTCTTAAACATCCTGATAAACTGTCCCTCGCTGAGTTATTCGTGTTACCTGCAGCTGTAAACCGATTTTCATTTGTTGTGAAGGAAAACTGACGCAGCTTGTCTTTAAAACACGCTTTAATGGATGATAAACATTCACATAAACTTCAGATAAAACATTTTCACTGGAGTTTGAAAATATCTGACAAAACACAAAATCCTGTAAAAATCAAATCTTAAAGCACGGAGCCGTCGACAGGCCGACAAAGGGCCGCTAGTCATCTTCCAAATCCCCAAACTATTGATTAACACTCAGTGATCAACACTGTGACAACAGGACGACTTTGTCCTTTTGAGTTTTACTTTGGAAGTAAATTTATCACATTGATTGATCGTCGTTTGTTCGTTCAGGCGAACGATCTTAATCACGTCTCAGTTTCAGATTAAAATCTAGTTTTTGTGCGTCGTTTAAGATTTAATTTGACATGCGATTACCTATCACAGACTTTAATAACATGAATACAGTACAGCGTAATACAAAGTTAACAGATGTAATAAGTGCCGTCACGAGCGGAGTATCACAGTTCCACCTTTGGAAACAAGTGCAGTCAATAAAAATAAAGATATGTACAACAACATGCACATCAGCTGCATCACATCACACACCAGAGCTTATCTGAAGGTTTGAAACAACCAAGACAATCCACATTTAATGAGTGACAGAAACTTTCCATCGTTTTTCTTTTGCAGTAAATTCATTTTTTTTTTTTTTACAACCTCATAAAAGTTTATTATATAAAAGAAAACCAACCTGCTAAACTTCCACATTTAACTTTGGTCATTTAAAGCTGCATTAAAATGTTTTCTGGCCACCGGGGGGGCACTCTCTCCACCAACTCCTGAGGGAAATATCCGGCTCTTATTTTCAGCCGTAAAAAACCAAAACTAGGAGCTAAAAGAGGCTCAAAGCTTCTCTCAGCTGCGGAGTTCAGGGTCGACACCTCTCACATCACACAGTGTCGTTTGATCCATTGTTCATATAAAAATACTGAGAAGTGCAGCTTTAAATGCAAAGCAAGAAGTTCTGCAGAGCACAATATTACAAAATATTAGTAATATAGATTGATTTTTGTGATTTAACGTTTCCTGAATCATCAGATTTCTACAAATTTGGCACTTTGAGTGAATAAAAACACATCGACGATTCAGAAGTTACACAGAAACAGAGACGCTGGACCTTCAGAGGCCCGGTCGCACCAGAATTAAACATTTTGCGGCAAAATTATTCTTTTGAATCAGATCGAGCTCAGCTTCAGTGAACAGAGACAAGCCAAAGACGAGTCCACCTGGTCCCGCCCCACTGTGCTGTGATTGGCTACTACACGTTGCCTCCACTCGTCCTTGTGACTGCCACAAGGCCTAAGGACGTCACATTAAATCTCGATGAGGATATTATTTACTCGCCTCTCGTGAAGAAGTCGGCAGTGAGGAAATGTGGATTTTCGGAGAAATCGGAGTTGATATAAATGTAACCGATTGTGTTAAATGGGGCTTATGATGTCATCCCGTATCGATCGCAGGCCCCCTGTATCGAATCGAATCGTATCTCGGCAGACTTTGTGATATCGGCAAATATCGTATCGTGATGAAACTTGGGATTTACAGGGAGTATAATCCAATCACAGCACGGCAGATTGGGACTAGACAGAACAGTCTTTGGGAAAAAATTACGCCTTGTGAGTCCAAAATGGACAGTTGCTAGCATGCTAGCGGTTAGCTCTGCAGCTACAATAGTAGTCACTCTGTCATCAAGCCTCTAACACACTGATACATTTATTCTGAACTACTTTCTGGTGCGAGACGTTGACCCTTCATGTTTCAGATCAGATGCTGCGTTCACGCCGGGTAAAATGGACGGTAGTGAAAAGAGCGTGAGCGCTCATGCTAACAGGAAATGAACAGCTGGTTGACAGCACTGCTGGACTTAATCCCTTTACGACACAGGCGCAGCGTCATCAGACGATCTGGAACATGAAGAACTAAAGATCAAACCTCTCTGCTCCTCTGGCGTCGACACAAAATCACACATGAAAACATTGAAATTTCACGCAGGAAGAGTTGATTTGAACACAAAGCACAGCTCATCTCTTCCTTCTTCAGGTTGGATAAAAGTCTTGGCGTTATTTGAGGCCCAAACATGATAAAAAACTTTATAAAGTCAAAACTTTATAAAGCCATACAGTACTTATTTTTCTTTATTTCTAAAAGTCCAGGCTTCCTGCCACGATTCATTTCCATTTCTTTTCCTCTTTCAGAGCGATAACTGATCAATACAAACTGTTTGCGACTGTTTGACTGGTTACAATTATTTCTGCGGCGCGAGGATTCATTTTTAAACTTTAACTGTAAGATGATTTTAACTTTTTTCTCTCCCTGATCCCCAAAAAATGGCTTCAAAACTCAGCACAGCTCATAGTTTTCTGGACTTATTGCTCCGGCAGAAAGTACAACAAGAGTGAAATCTGTGTGAAGGACTGTGAACCTTCACACAGAGGCAGCCCGACTCACAGCGGAGCTGTTAATAGGTTTTTTTCCTGCCTGAGATGCCAGCTGGGTGGACGGACCGTGTTCACACATGGACTCTAAAACTGCCGCTGACGCACGTACAGTTACAGCATGAAGCTCATAAAACCATCTCCTCCGAGGTCGCCTTTCCTGGTTTCCCTCTTGCTAAGCTAAGCTAAGCTAAGCTAAGCTAAGCTAACCACGTCTCGACTTCAGCTCCACACACAGACGTGAGATCAACATCCACCTGAACACTGATATTTCTGCATGTTTCCAGGATTTATTCTTGTTAAATATTCCTGTCGGCTGAGCGGAGGATCATCGCAGCTCCGACAGGCTTAAAAACAGTTTGATCTGCTTTAGATTTGTCCTCATTTGTTCAGGCGTCAAATGTGTGAACACAGCCTAATTTATGAGAGACCATTTATATTTTTTAGATCTAAATAAAGTTTCCTATCGCAGGAAACTCCACCCAGCCGTGAAACCAAACGCTCTCCAGGTCTGCTTAATGTTTCAGCAGCATTTTTAAGGTTTAAATCGAACACTTCCCTGTAATATTCTGTATTTCTGCGCTGCTGGCTGATATAAAGGCACTTAACAGCTGAGATTCATGAGGGTTCATCAGCTGCTACTCTTAAAGCTGCACAAGAGAGACAACATTAATATGATTCCCTTCAGTTATCTGGTTTATTTCAGGTTAACGACATCTGATTATGTTTAACCGTCGGTATGAATTCAGCAGAATGAGGTAGGATTACGTAAAAGCCGTCCGAAGCAACAACACGTGGATCTGCAGAGCGCGACAGCGTCTGTGGCCCCGCCCACTGACCTGTCAATCAGGCGACGTCATCGAACTAATCGTCTCCTCCTTACGATGCGTTTAACAGCCGTCAGAAAGTCGGAAATTATCGGCTCGTACCAGGAAAAACCCGGAGAGATCCAGGAAATCAGACTTTCACAATAAAACCAGCGCTTGTGCAGCTTTAATGTACCAACGTGATTTATTATTTTTTTAAAGATGTGAGTCGTTTCTTGTGTTTGTGGCGACTCAGTTTCCTCAGGGATAAAAAAAAATGGCACTTATCTCCTGTGGTCACAACGTCCGGGCTGATCAGAAGAACGTCGGTGTTTTTGTGCGTTTGATTTCTTATAAAAAGTCACAGCTGTCACTTTAAATAGAAGTGAAGCTTCACAGCGAAGCTCATCGCTTCGTTATTTCTGCTGTTGGACCTGAATCTGTTCTCCAGACGAGAACAGTCTGACGTTTGGTCACTTTGGACATCCCAAAAAAAGCCAAGTTTAACTACTAACATAGAAGATACCTTACAGTATTTCAAAAATACATCAGGTACAATTTTTTTATACTTGATAAGGATATTTTTTTTTATATATTATAGCTGCTAAACTACAGTTACTTGTGTCACCATGTTAATGAGCTCCTTCGGCTTTTTAACAGAAACACATCGTCTGATTCGGCTTTTTTAACGACGCTGGTGAAAAGTTCAATTAATCCGACGTTTAACACGACGTGAACATGAATCCACATCCAGCTGAAGCGACCTCTCGTCTGGACACGTCGCCACGCTCATTTTCCCGCCTTTAGATTTAAAGGTTAAATGTTGTAAATGTGTTTACAGTTTAAACCTTCAGCCCTTCGGTCGACGCGTCTCAGCGCAGAACACATTTAGTAAAGAACTACATTCAGAAAGTTGCGATTTTTATCATAAGGTCGAAGCATCAAACTGATGTTTTCTGTAAAATGTTCTCCGGAGCTCGAGATAACTTGGTCCTTTAAGTGCAACTTACATGCAAACATGTTGGTGAAACGTTAAATATTTCCCATCAGGCTTTTTTTCTGTCACTCCTCCAGTTTCACATTTTCACAACACTGGAAACGTTTCCTGACGCTTTTCACTCGTTTCTTGATGTGATATCCTGAAAAACAGAATCATTAAAAAAAACGGTTACTGTTTTTTTCTTCGCTGCCGGTCGGAGAAATGAAGTGAAACTCGTTTTGTCTCTGACTCACCTCCGTCTTCGCCCTCCTCCACTCGCCCAGCGGCCCCGACTTCGTCAGGACTGAGAGAGACAGAAAGATCAGAGATGTTTGAACAGAGAACTTTATAAAATGATTGGTTGATACATCGTCTACATTCTTCGTCTACGTTAAGTGTTAAATTAACACTGAATTCAGTCTCGTCAGGCTGCAAAAAGTCTCTAAATCCTGCATTCAGCTGATCGTGGCGCGCTGGAGGTCGATGATACTCACACATAAATGCTGTGATCATCATGAACGCGGTCGATGCAACAGTCGCGCTCCACATGAGACACCTGCAGGGAGGGAAACAGTGAGAACATGATGAACTGAATCCCAGACAGAAGATATCAAGATTCAGGATCTGACATCTTAAAGTGGAAAACTGTGAAGATGAGTCTGGGTCTTAATCATCTGACTGGTTTTAGTTATCATGAATCCAGCTGCACCTCAACTTAGAAATCAAACCAGTTCCTCTGACGGCCACTAGAGAGTTCCAAGGGAACTTAAAAGGTGCTAACGAAGCTTAAAAAGGTGTTTTCTGCGTTCACGTTTGACCTGAGTGGCATTAAACACATCTAACAAACTCGAGACGAGCAGTTTTTTATGTTGTTTAGTGTCGACGAGTATTTACGCAGATGATCTGCTTCAATCAATGAAAAAGAAGAGAGAGTTTTACCCTGAGTACAGAGCCGTGAAGATGAAGATGGTGAAGATGAAAAGCAGAAGAGCCGTCATCGATAACCCTGAAACACAAACACACGTCAGAGAGACGTCTAAACACAACGACCACAACACTGATTTAATGAAATATAACTTCAGCTGTGACAGTTCAAATCACACATCCTCCAAATATCTGTGAATTCACCAGCTTTCATCTTTTTTTAATGTGTTTTGAACCAGAACGTCTGTTATTAAGCGCTGGTTTTAAAATCATGTTTTGTTTCAATAACATCCTGTCAGGTTGGAGAAGAGTCTCACCTGTGGGCTCAGGTGAGGCCTGGCAGCAGCAGGTGCTGGTGTAGAAGGGCGAGGGGGGCGGGACTTCAGAGAGGCCGCCCAGCGACTGGGTGAACTGCTCCCTTGATTGACAGATCTCAGAACAAATCTCCTCCTGGAAGAGCAGCTTCGGGGGCGGGGCCACTTTGTCCGGAGGGGGCGGGATCTCGGTGTGGTCTGTGAAGAGACAGGACGGGTCGGGGCTAGCTGGTTAGCATGCTAACTTCAGTAGACATCACAACAGAACGTACAACACGTTTACGACATAACGTCACAGTCAGGAGATGAAGTTAGTTATAGTATATTATAGTTAATTAACTATAAAGCAAGAAATCTCTGTCTGTCTGTCTGTTCTTCATGTATCTCGAGCTGCATTCGTCCGATCTACTTCACACTTGGCAGGTTTGTCACTGAGGATGAGAGGAAGTGCAGTGCTGAATTTGGTGCAATTTGGACCCACGTTCAATATTAAAGTGAAAGTTGGGGTCTTGTGATGTTGGGTTGTATGAGGTACTTATCCCCAGTCGGTGTGTCACCTGCAGTAGAGCAGCAGTAGCAATGCAACGCGCCAAAAATGTTCAAAATAAACGTACATTGAAACGGATATATGTTTTTAGGCGAGCCTTCTTTTATGTGGCTCAAATACGTCTTGCTGTCGGTGATGTTTGCAGTACAAGGCTCTGCTTCTCCACACGGGGGGAGAGCTGACGGTCATCTACTGCAGACAACTGACGAGGGATAAGAACTCGTGGGGAAGCAGACATAAACAAAACGGAGATGAGCCCTGGTACTTCCTGTAGGAACAGTGAGAATAAAACCACAGCAGAAGGTTAAACGAGCCTGGATGAGCGGGGAGACGGGAAGTTTCTGTCGACAGTCGAATGCTAGCTGACGTTAGCCTCGAGGGCTGGAAGCACCGTCCGCTGTCTCCCATTGGTCGGTGTGGTGATTTAAATTTAGTTTGAGCCGCTCACAGCAGTGAAAGTGGTATTTATATATTTTACAGTACAGAACCAGCAGCAGCGTCTGTGTGGAGGCGGATCTGGAAACGAGGTGTTACAAACCGTAAGTGAAGCTGTGGCTGCCGTCCAGCTCCGTGCTGTTGAATCCAGACCAGGCTGACACGTCCAGCGGGGCCAGGCCCTCCTGGCTGGTCCTGGTCCAGTCCACTTCCCTGTCCTGGTCCTGGTCTTGGTCCCAGTTCTGGTTTTGGTTCTGTCCGGTCCCGAACACGCCTCTGAAGACTTTCTCATCCAGCCAGGACTGGCAGCTCTCCGTCACATCGCTGAACAGGCGAGCCAGAGAGCCGCGAGGTCGCCGCCTGCGCCGGAAAACCCTGAAGAACCAAAAGGAAGTGATCCGGGTGTTCGTCTCAGGCCCGTGGTTCTGTTTTAACAGCTATAAATTGGGCTTTTTTCCCCCCCATATTTCCCAGAAGAAGTCATTCCCCTTTCTGCTTAATCATCATTTCAACCAACAATTATTATCACGACAATAATAATAACAATAATAATTACAGGTTACCAAAATAAGCATTTCAGAAACTGGACCCAGAAACATCTTGTAAAAGTAAATAAATAAATAATAAACCTCTGAAATCGGTGAAACTATTAATCATTTCCATCAATCATCTTATCATCGTTTGAGCTGGATCTGCTCAGTCTGGCGGCTCCAGATGTCGTATGTTGAAATAAAAAAAATGAAATGAATAATAAATATAAACTCAGAGGTGAATAACGGCAGTAAACGTGTCGTTCAGCTCTTCCACTGTTGACGATGTCGGTTTCAATAACATGAGGGTCTCCTAGCAACCGTGACAGATGACATCACACTCTGGCTCCTGATGGCAGCAGATGTCAGACGCGAGGAATTTACAGCTTCAACCCGTTCAACACGCGCTGAGCGGCTCACTCTGATTGGCCTCCTGAGAATGACCTCATCGCTATAAAGAGATCAGCGTGTGTGTGTGTGTGTGTGTGTGTGTGTGTGTGTGTGACTCTTGTTGGCCGACTGTGCCGTGTGAGCTTCACTGTACGGAGTTTGTTTTCACATTCACCTGCTCAGTTCGACACCTGGACCCACCTGCAGGATTCATGACATCACAACTAGTTCGGAGCCAATCAGGGGCCAGGACTTGAAACACTGAGGATGGACTGTTCGCTGACACAGGAGACATTTTGTGTCCAGCAGTTAAACTGTCATTCATTCATTCATTCAGTCCGAATCGTTGCTGGAAACAAGGGGCTGGAGGGAAATGCTAACATTAGCTTGCTAACATTCTGGACAGCTAGCTCATAGCTAACAACCCCTAATGACACAATATAAACTGGACCATTTTAACATGCTAACTGTGAGCATGTTAGCATATTAAAAATGTTAAAACGTTTTTTTGGATTGACTGTATGTTTTTTAGTGTTTTCAGCATTTTCGATCGTACCAGCCTGGCTCGCTGCTAAAACTAAGGAAAGCAACGTCAAGTATTTACCACAACAAGGTGATATCTAGTGCGTATATTTAACCTTTAATCTACGTCGCGTCATGATCTACAACACCAATGAAGTGTATTATCAATATCTCACCTGACCAGGTTCTCCTTGTAGGACACGTTGGTTTTGCAGGGAGTCAGCGACACGTTGCCGTCGTCGTCCCAGGAGAAGCTGTCCTCGGTGACGCTGTAGTATCCGTTGGTGAGGAGACGCGGCGAGCGGCGGCAGGAGCACGGATCACCGCCGTCCACGGACGAGTAGCAGACGTACGAGGAGTCGGGGGAGAGGACAGACTGGTCGAGGCTGAGGGAGACACAGACGTGGAGGTTCAGGATGATTTAAAACAGCAGAATTAAGGCGCGTTGAGTCATTTTAAACCCATAAAATTATCATTTTTAGAAATTCAGCCTGTGTGTAGCTTTAAGAGCTTTAAGGTGACACATCGTGTTGCTTATTCGTCACGTCCCCGGTGTGTAACGGCCTTCACACGTTAAAATCACAGTTATATTCAATTCCTCCCCCCCAAACTAAATCCTACACACTGGACCTTTAAACCTGACAGACTGTTTGAAAACACATTCAGTCTTGAAACGGTAAAAAGAAGCAGACGTTCGTACCTGTGACAGGAGTCATATCCCCGCAGCCGTCGTTTTATTGGTGAACCTGAACAGACACACACACACACACACACACACACACACACACACACGTATGAAACACGTTTTCTAAATAAAGACATCTCGGCTTTTATCAGTGTGAGGAGCCGGAGAACATTCCTGGGAGCCACTTGAGTAAATTTGCTCTTGTGAACGGAGCTGACGTGATGCTAATAACTCCTCTGCAGGAATGTGACGGACACACAGGTTCTCTGCTCTGTGTTGTGTTTGTTTCGAGATCATTCATCGAGTCACAAACAAAGGAGTGATGCTTCACACTAAATGTCGCCGTCACTCCTCCATTTTTCTGTCTCGAGCCCTGAGATGAATGCTTCTCTTCATATTTTATAATAAATCAGCAGGTTATTTGAATGGTTACGGCCTCCTGGGTCATCAATTTGTCATTATTGGTTCTTTAATCAGTTATTTAACATCTGAAGCACCACAGAGCTTCTCGTCCCCCACAGTCGTGTCGAGAAGGAAAGTTCAAAACCAGGTTTCTTCCATGTATACATAACTATCAAACATATGACACAAAGGACATAAAAAATATAATTCAAAATAAATATAATAAAATATATAATGACTGTTGACGTCACTTTACTGCTGCAGATCTCCAGATCTCATATGAAGCGCTGAGTCGACGTCACTGCTGCGATCAGATGTGGTTTGATGCCCGGCAGCATGAATATTGTCACTGCTGTTTACCTCCTTATGTTAAAATAAAGATAAAAAGTCACTGAGCTTTAAATGTTTAAAGTTAAATGTCAGAAAATGGAGTCAGTTTTCACATTTTCAGACATTTGGCCTCCAACAGGAGTGAGCGTCTTCAGAAAGAGAAACAAGTCATCTGATTTGTTTATAGTCTCGTTCCCTTTTCTCCTTTTTTTGCTCTTCCTGAGGCGTCATCTGTCTTTGTTTCTCTCCCTGTTAAAAGTTTGTCGTCACTCGGGTCAGAGGATGTTTGAGGCGATGTGACTGTGATTTTGTATAAATAAAACTGATTTTAATTTGATTTCCTTTACGAGCATTTGTGCCACGGATCATCATCTCTGTTCTTTGCTCATTTTATTTTGATGCTTTACATCCTGCGAATCCATCGAATGCTCGATAATGAAGATACAAGAACAAAGAGCGTCCCTCAGCGTGGACGTGTGTGGACAGTATGCAGATGTGTTGAGTGTGTTGATGGTGACGTACTTGTAACAGCTCCGGAGAAGAACAGAGCCATGTCTGTCTGCCGCCGAACGTCTTCTGTCGATCTGGGAAAGACATCAGAAACCCGACACCGGCCGTGAGAAACAGGCAGCCAACCAACCAACCAACGACGTGTCAGTCTCAGTACCTTCTGACTTCCTGTCTGTGTCTCATTGGGTTTTAATCAAGTAAGTCTTTCAACACACAACATGTAATTTCTGCCGTCAGGAGGCGAGATGTTGAGCTCCAGGGAGAAAATGTTTAAAGTTATGTTTAGTCGCTCACTTCCTTTCTGACTCTGACGAGGAGGAAACAGTCCAAACATCCTCTCCTCCAGCAGAAGTTCAGATACTTGTGTAAAAACAGACTCTGCTAAAAGTAGAAGTACTGACTCAGCTTCTTTACTCCAGTAAAAGTAATCGAGTACAGGCTCTGACATGTACTCAGAGTATCAGAGTAAAAAGTCTCCCTCTGAAGGACATTTGTGGTCAAAGCTACTGAAGCTCACGTCATATTAATATAATTCAAAGACTATTAAAGTTAAAGGTAGAGTCAGTAGGATTTGTCCCAGCTGTTCCTGAACGCACCACAAAGATAGTTGATAGTTGAGTCTCATTCCCAGGACGTCAAACAGCCTCATGTTGGGTTGGTAAAGCGTCCGAGCAGCAACAAAGAGAGAAAATAAGAAACTCTCTGCAGATACGAGACACTAACACGTCTTTTCTCCCCATTCAGCCTCCCTCTCTGTCTGTTCACGTCTTTTACGTCTTTGTCTCGTCTCGCTGCGTCTGCCGTGCGTGATGTGCTCTGATAGGTCGACATCAGTCTCATGAAGTTGGGAAGGCGGCGAGCGATGACGCCAAATAACAATAATCCATAATTCACCTCAAATGCATCAAACTAAAGTAACGAGGCTGTTTTGAAAATGTGAAGAGGAGAAAGTTCAGATAGTCACAGAGATACTCAGGTACAGTACAGATACCTGAAACATGTACTGGAGTACAGTAACTAAGTATTTGTATTAGTTACTTCCACCTCTGCTCCCTCCTGGAAGTTGCATATTATATCTTTAAAAAGACCTCAAAAATATATAGTTTCATTTCTCAGAGGTTCAGTAGTTTCCTCAGGCTGCTCACTATTCGGTGTGTGTGTGTGTGTGTGTGTGTGTGTGTGTGTGTGTGTTCATGCTGATAAAGGAACAGCAGTGTTGTGGCTCATGGATATGCTCATGATATTTTTGGACAACAGGAAGAAGATAAACCAGGCTGTGACTCGCACACAGCACATTCACTGGTGGTTTGGTCCAGGAGGGAGAACGACGAGCCGTCTGTTCTTCAGAGGTTCAGAAATAAAAAGCTTCTGGCAGCTCCTCTCTGATCTGCTCTGCAGTAACTTCATAACGCTCAGTCAGTCCAGTTAATCCTGATCCTTCTCTCCAGTCTGAGCACTCCAGGGATTAACTGAATTAAGACTCCTCGAGCTAATATAAATCCAAACTGATCAGAGGACAGAACTAGTGCAGGATATTTATAAAGAGTTTTTTAAAGCCTTACCTCTGAACTTGTTCCTGCCGAGTCTCGTTGTGATCTTCAGTCTAACGGGTTTGGTGTTGTGGTGCTCTCACATCCTGCAGCAGCAGCAGCCTGAGAAAAAGTTCAGAACAAAACAGAGAAAAACAGAAGGGCTGTGACTGTGAGCTCATGTTTCCTGTTAACTCTGCGTCTGCTGGGAGGAAGCTTAACTCTGACAGGGACACTGAATCCCCTGCAGGCTCAGTTTGACTCAGTGCAGAGGTGAAGTCATGTGTTGTTGACTCTGTGTGGAGGAGGAGGAGAGGAAGAGGAAGAAGTTTGGTCTCTGTTAACCTGCCAGTGTTAGCAGCAGATTTTTGATTGAACCAGTAACCACAACATCACCAGACTCCCTTAACAAATGTAGTGATTTTAAGAGTTGTTTCATGAGGAGAAACTTAACAAACTGTGAGAAGCAGCGATGACAAACTCTAAATCATTGTCTCCTTCTTGTAAATTCAGCATTAAATGAAAACAGTAAGTTGTGTGTTTCCTTGTAGAAAGTGTCAGTTTGTGGCAGCATGGCTGCACCAGCCTGTCTGCTTCTGTGTCTAAAGTGCTAAAGTCTGACCTGCCAACATTTAGCAGCTGTTTGAACACACTGTTTACACTGATTTCACCATTTACACTCAATTTATGAAAGAAGAAACATTTTATTGATGATAAACATGTCACATTTTACAAATACACTAAACAGTAACCAGTATAGGCGACTTCTTTGTCCCCAGACTCCCTTTGAAAATGTGTCAGTTTAGTGAGTTGTTGAGTTGGAGACACTTTATAAACTGTGTGAAACTCTGTCTCTGACTGATTCTGACTTATTTGTTCCTTCTTGTGAATTCAGCAAATGTTCAACATGAACTTAGCATCGCTGAGCATAAAGACGAGAAGCAGACATGAGAAAAACATTTTCTTCCTGTTCAAAGGCTCAAAATCACATCAACACTATTTGAAATAAACCCTGAATATCAGTCAAAGATCCGACACCGCTCCGCTCACTATTGTTCTGTTCTGGTGAATAAAGGATGAACTGGGTCAGCGGCTGTTGGTGAACAGAGACGGTCTGTGTCACAGTGAGTGCGGGGGGGCTGACGGAGGGGCTGTGTGGGGGTTTCCTTCTCTTCGTCCTCTGATTCAACTGAAAAATGCTCCTCGTGATCTAAAACAACAGTAACGGTCTGAAGAGCCGTCACTGACCTCGACATGCTGAGCAGCAGGAACGTCATCCTGATGATTTAACTCTTCGTCTGAACAGTTTCATTTTAACATCAGACGTTTTGTCGAGACACAGCAGCACCGACAAAGACATGTTTTGTAACGTGAGCAGCCAAACTTCTGTCACGTCATTTCATACTGACGACACTTTTTGTGTTTGAGGCAACAAAACCAGAGATTATTTTAACAAGATGTTTTTTATCTGTAGTTGTGGCAACAGATTTATAATCAGACAATGAGACTTAACGGGAAGAAAAACTGTACTTTTAACGAGATGGTGGGAATCTTTGCAGCCGAAAACCAGATGTTCTGTTTTGGTTGTTTTCAAGGCGTCTTTGTGGCAACAAAACGCAGAGTTTCTAACGAGACATCGGGACATTTTTCCAGCTGATGACCGGTTATTTTTAAAATCACACTCGGACATTTTCCAGCCGAGTTTAAGGCAACATAACGAGAGATTTTTAACGAGACATCGCAAAAATTTCTACCCATGTCTGTGGCAACAAAACTGGGTATTGTTAAAGAGACGTCGGACGTTGCAGCTGCGTTTGTGGCTGGAAAAATAATATTGAGACACTGGGACTGGGAAAAACTGACGAGACGTTAAGACATTTTCTAGTCGACTGACGCAAAAAGAAAAACTGCATTTTTAAAGATGTCTGTACATTTTGTGACAGAAAACCAGATATTTTTCTGGATAAGCTCCAGACGTCTTCGTGGCAACAAAACTGGAAACTTTTAACGAGACATCGGGACATTCGCCAGCTGGAAGACCTTTTAGTTTCTGAGGCAACTATATTGGGAATGTTTAACGAGATGTTGGGCTGTTTTCCAGCTGAAAACTAATTATTTTTTTACGAGACAGAGACATTTTCCAGTAAATTTTTTTGATATTATTAACAAGATGTAACAAAATTTTCCAGTCGTGTTCATGGCAACAAAACACAGTATCTTTAATTAGTACAAGGAAATTCTGCAGCTGAAAAACACAAACTTTAACCCAGAAATCAGGATGTTTTTCTGCCAAAAAACGCACGTTCTTAACGGGACACGGGGGCATTTTCCAGCCGTGTTTGTGCAAATGAAACTGGATATTTAAACAAGACGTTGGACATTTTCCAGCTGTTATTTCTGACAACAAAACACAGTATTTTAAGCCAAAACATGATCTTTCCCCGACTCTAACCAGGTGCTTTCTGTGCCCAAAAACAAGCAAAACAACAAGAAAACAAAACAGCTTTTTGTTCATAAACAGAACAGAGATGATTTATTTTCTCTTCTCCAGATTATTCTGCAAACACAGACTCTTCTGTGTGTGAACAGGCTGGAAAACAACAGACGCAGCCTTTCATCAAACATCTGTACGTCCAGTATCAATCTGTATTTCCATACGTTAAGTCTCAGAGTTTAATCACCGGATAAATACTCTACATGTTGCAGGATGAAGTGAGTCCACCTTGTGTGTTTAACACCTTCAGAGGAAGCACAGAAAACATGTTGTGCGATTGGAATATTTCAGAATAAGATGTCTTCATTCATTTTCTCAGTCTCCCCCCACACGTTGGACTCTCCCCCACTCTCGGGCTCCCAGCATGCCTTGCAGCAGCAGTCTGTCTCTGCTGGAGCTGCTGATGTTGGAGGAAAATGCGTATCAGGAAACACAGAGATGGATCAAACCATTTCACCAGCAGCAGCTCCAGCGACACCGACACGCTTTCCTACGTTCAGTATTCTGCTCTCCGGTTACTGCACGTGTGACGCTTCACTACTAATATTTCTACCTACATTATTACATTTCATTTTTTAAATATTAGCCCTTTAATATTCCTACTTAGTGCTCAGAATTAAATTCATAGTTTGAAGTATTGTTTAATTATTGCAGTGATGTCTCATTGTGTGTTTATTGTCTTTTCTATTTAATCAAACAGTCCATACTCATGTTTATAAAGTACTCACATGTATAATATTCTTACTGCAGCTCAGGATTTAAGCTTTAATGCACTTTATGTCATTTATTGATGATCCTGATCTATGATGGTGCATTAGTGCCACTTACCACATGTCTGATGCTTTGTTTTCAGTTTACAGCGTCTTTATTATTAATATTTTTACATTACTGCATTTAATTTTCAATCACAGTGGCTTTTTCTTGTTATTTACATTATTGCTGTAATGCCTCTGTGTGCGTGTATCGTGCATATTATACATGTATATATTGCAGTAGTATGCAGTATCTCACACTCAGCCTGTTGTGGCTTCAGACTATTTTTAACTGCAACATTCCTGCAATATTTCCGTGATAAAGTGTGTGTTTGTTGGCATCATCCTGCAAACACAACGAGCTCAGAATAAAAAGGACCAAGAACAAATAACTGTGGTTGTTTTTATGTTTCATTAAATCTTAAATTGATTTTAAAACAATTTCAGCTGATTAAAAATAAAACGTCCATAAACTAGTTTCTGTTTCTTTGCATATGTTCGTGTTGATCTCATGAACAGAATCCAGACAAAGAAGAATAACGGACCGTGAACTCACCGTGTTGTTCTGAGCCGGAAGTGAAGAAAATAAAAGTCTTTCTTCTTCTTCTTCTTTGAAAAGATCAAACGCTTCTTTCTCTTCTTCTTCTTCTTCTTCTTCTTCTTCTTCTTCTTCTTCTTCTTCTTCTTCTTCTTCTTCTTCAGGGGAATAAAAACAAACCGCAGCTCGGAGCTCCGCAGCTGTCGCCGAGCCTCGCCCACACACCGGAAGCACCGCCCGCTGTCACAGTAAAGCACTTCCGGGCGCGGATTTCAAGGTAAAAGCACGGCGCTGTCTAAAGCAAAGGAAATTTCAAGGAGATCTTTGTGAAATCTTTGGAGTAAACTGTTTCATTGACTGAAGGGGAGACACTGCAGGCGAATGGATTAATTTTATAATCTTCATTTTTAAAGTTTTAAAGTAATTTGCTGTGAAATTTAAAGGAGCAGTTTAAGTTTTTAGGGAGTAAATGTTAATGAGCAGAGAAAGATCTGCATTGGATGATTATTTTTCTGCCTAAATGATCAAACTCTTTTCATGACTGAATAAACAAACTGACCCTAAAGGACAACACGATTTATATTGTTTTACTTTGTTAATGAGTGGCGGACCCTGCCACCTTTCTAGCTTCAAACAGTGTTCTGGGACCTTATTTTCCTCTGAGAACAGCTGGTTTATTCACTGATGTGGAAACAGTTTGTATTATTACCTCATTAAAATTGTAAATATTAAAATTCAGAGTTTGGATGAAACACGTGACACAGATACTTGTTGTGTTTTCTGAAATGTAATGTTTTAAAATGCAAATCAATCAGAATCTAATTAAAGTTGCAGCATTCTCCTGAAGAACTGAAGCAGCTGGAGACTTGTTTTAAAACGGAAAAGATTAACCACAAAAAATATGTTATTTACACCTTCGGCTCACAGTCAAGCTCGAGCACCCACTCCAGACGAGCGAAAGCTTTTAGCTTAGCAACAAAAATAAAGATTTCAGCTTTAAAAAGAGTGTAAATAAAACAATTTTAAATCAAATTGAAGCCTGCAATAAATCCTCTGTACTGACTGAAAGCACAAACACACTGTCGGTCGTAAAAAGCAACAAGTGACAGAAAACTCTGCTCGTTTCTCTGTGACGAAGCTGTTTTAGTGATGAAAGCTGAAAGGACAAAGACCGACTGACAAATGCTCTTCAGCTCTGAACATGAACTGTGAACTTTGTGGTGTTTGAGGAGGAAAAGTGCCTCAGTTATACTCTCGTATTAGTGTCACATGTTCTCCATCAGCTCTGTGTGAGACCCTGGAATGAAGACGACAAGAAAAGACTTTGTTCGTGTTTGTTTATTCACCATGTAAAGCTTCAGTTTGTTCACACGTCCCATCAGTAAAGTCTGTTCAATGACTCTGGTTCAATGATTTCACTTCATCCACACAATCAGTTTGTTTGAATCTCAGCTACGTACAAGGAAATAATAAATGATCTTCCTCATATATTATTGAATTTGCGTGACGATTGGAACGACGACAGCTTTTGTTCTGCCAAACAAATAAATGTAAATGTGATTATAGATGAATTTAAACATGTACAAAGTGATGAGAACTAAATATGTAGGATAAATGAAGCTCTGCTGCTTTCTCTCTTTAGACTCATGCAGTGGGAGAGTGTAGGAACACATGTCCATCGCCTCTGCATTTTATTGAGGCCCTGTTGTTCTTGTTAACCCTTTTCATCTGGATGAAGACGATTTACAGGAAGGAGGCGTCTTCCAGGCTGCCACCTTATCTCCTGGCAGAGAGGATAGTGTTTTCCTGGACCATAAAGACTTCAAATGAGGACAGTTTTAATTAATTTACAACTAAACTCCCATTTCTGAACTCTCTTTCCCCTCAAAACAGATAAATCCTTCCCTCACAGGTCAGTCTGAGGAAACATGGAGTTACCTATTCTCTCCACATCAGGAGGGACCGGAGCCATCTGGTCATCAGAGACTGTGTTAATACAATGTCTTTACATTTGCAGATTAAGTAACACGCCTGATGTCTCTCTCTCTCTCTCTCACCCTCTATGACTTCTGATTCACAAACACACTCTCCAGAGTGGACACCAGACACCTTCTGACTTGTTCTATGCTCTCACTCTGTCTTCTGTTATTTACGACACATCTGGTCTCACTATCTGTGGGACATTCCACCCAAATGGCCTCTGTATTCTTCCAGATTTCAGACCATTTCTAATTAACCATTAAGTCAGTATCTCACTCACTTAATTCTAACACATTAAGAAACAGTAAAAGAAGTTCATAAAACTGATCTTTATCCCGTTTCTCTATGATTAAGATTGACTGAGATCAAGTTTTAATGTTTAATCTGTACTGTGTTCGGTGGAACCACAGCACCTCCTGATGGTGAGTCCTGGTACAGTTGGACGAGAAATATTCTGTTTAATATGTTTATGGTTATAACCAGTAAATGTCTCTGATATGTCTTTGTTTAGCAAGTATTAAGTTAGAAATATGTATAATTAATGTTTAATCACGTCATAATCATTTTCATGATAGACAAAGTACATCTATTAAGCCATGGTGAGATTCTGTGAAAGGTGAAGCACTGTTTAGTTTAGTGAGTTTCTGTGAATCTTCACACCTCGACTGAATCTTGGAGACAAAAGCCGGTAAGCCCCGCCCACGACACGCCTCGATTTGCAAATAATAAAACGGAGAGATCACGTCTCTCGAGCCAGTTGTTTTTTTTAGAGTTTTAGTTCAGTTTTAGTTTTAAGTTTTCTTTTGTTTTAAGTTTTTCTTTTGTAACTTATTTTTGAAGCTCTTTACTTTACTTTGAAACACGCTCCAAGACAGCAATCTCAACAGAAGTGCTCACGCGTTGATTTTTCTCACTTTTATATTTTTCGCAGTATTGATTAGCTTCTTTTATTAAGTTTGTACCAGAACAAAGTTCTGTTTTAATTTGTTTTATACCGTTAAGTATCGTAACCTGCTTTTGAAGAAGTGAACTTAATTTAGATTATCTTGCATCAACTAACAACGGACGATCCGCCTGATCAACGTATCATCCTCAGTTATTTTATTCAAGAAGTTAAATTTAGTTTATAAAGTCAGACCCTGAAAACCACTCGAAGAAACGAAGAAGAACATCTTTATCACAATCATCATCACGACACTACAGCAACTTGCTGTGTCCGAGACCGTGAAAGCGGTTTCCAACGAAAGACAGACTCTTTGACAAGCCCCCATCGCTCGCTAGCGGTACCATCCCGCTGGGCATTGAGCCAAGATCTGCACCGGATCGGTACGGGACCAGCTGCCCTCTTCCTAAGACAACGGACCGAGGTGCCCAACCGACTGATACCAGATGAGCTGACCCTCGGCCATTGGACCGGGACTGCCAGCTAGAGCCCCAAATCACCCGAGGGAATCCGCCGCCGCGGACTCCGCAACTCTGCTAAGAAAGTAGGCTCTCCATCACTGGATTCACACATGATACATGAGATGGTGTCTGGCTCTGGTTCTGATCTTGTAGCTTAAGAGAAATTCGGTTAGGGTCTCGTTAGTATTAAAATTACTACCGTAATATTTAAATGCTTCAACCTAACTCGTGATCTCACCATCAGCCCATATTCTACTAATAACCCATTACTTAGTTATTTCACATTTCCTGTTACCTGTTGTTATTCATTTAAATTGCCATTTCATTTATTTAACCTGAATTATTTAGTCAATAAACATATTTAACCGTATGTCGTTGTCTGTGCAGGTTTGTTTTTAATGTGGAGAACCGATGGATATGTGTAGAATTCACTACTTCATTTATGAGATTGAATAAATTGATCTGAAATTGATTAGAATTGATACAAGTTAAACTTGTCCAGTCGAATTTGATTAATTACCTCCGGATTATTCAAATAGACAAAACAACGGAGGTGGTGCCCCATTAACGAGTGTTTTATTAATCGCCAGTGACTAATAAATTACATTTATTATTAGTGTATCTCCTACAAGAGAAACAACAACATGCAAACACATCAGTACAAATATTCAACACACATTTAGAGCACAGACACGTTTATATCTTCATGCAGACAAATGTCAGTTGAGCTGAACAAAAGTCATCATGAGCAGTGAGAGCCTCCATGGTTAAACAGACACAGGAAGGAGCGCCACCTAAAGACACTCAAACATTTACACAACAACAGGTGAGAAGATGTCAAAGTCCCGCCCATCATGTTTGATTGACAGGTGAAGACACCACACAACAATCAGCCACAAACATGAAGACAGAATAAGTTTAAGAGTTAAAACTCAGAGTTTAACTCACTGTCCCTTAAATGACTTCTGTCTATTTGACTTTACTGAACTCAGCAGTGGATTCAGACCAAACCAAAACTCCAGCATAGAGAGGCTGAGTGAATGTGGTCTGGACTCTGTGGAGGAGAGTGATGGTTTCAGAGACGCTGTAGAAGGACAGAATACCTGCACTGTGATCCAGGTACACTCCAACTCTGGAGGACCGAGGACCTGAGACGGGAGTTTCAACATTGTTGTACCAAAATTTATAACTGTCATTGTAACAATATAATGACCAAGATTTGTCATTTCGTCCAAACAAAGATTCATTATAGCTCCCTGCTCTCCTGATACTCTTGTATGCGACTGCTACTTCACCTCCTCCTCTCCACTCCACCTCCCAGTAACAACGTCCAGTCAGACTCTCTCTACTCAGGACCTGACCATAGTAAGTGAATCTGTCTGGGTGACTAGAATAAGACTGTTGTTGACTCATTCTTGTTACTTTTCTGTTCCCCTGAGATAATAACAGATGTGTGTGTGCTGTGTTTGGATCCAGTGTGATTTCACGTGAATATCTTAAGAGTCCAGCTCTGGTCTTGTTCTCTGGTTGTGACAGTAAAACATCCACTTGAGTCACTGTCAGTGAGATGTTTGTCCATGTCTCTCTCAGGACGTCCTGTAGTTTGTCTCTGACCTCTGACACAGCTGCTGTCACATCCTCAAAGTACTTCAGAGGACGGATATTGATGCTGGATGAGTGTGTAGACTCACTGAGTGCTGACAGTGAGGGGTAGTTGTGGAGAAACTGGTTGTGATCCTCTGTGTGTGAGAGCTTCTTCAGCTCAGCGTCTTTCCTCTTCAGCTCAGTGATCTCCTGCTCCAGCTTCTCCTGAAGCTCTTTGACTCGACTCACTTCAGTTTCCCGCTGGGATCTGACCTGCTGCTTCACATCAGAGCGTCTTTTCTCCATGAGACGGATCAGCTCGGTGAAGATCTTCTCACTGTGCTCCGCTGCTTTATCAGCAGAGCCATTGATGGCCTCCACCTCCTGTTGAAGCACCTTCACATCTTCCTCTCTGTCCTGGATTCTCTGCTGGATGTTTTGTCGACTCACCTCCAGCTCTCTCTGCCTCTCAGTCCTCTCTGCTGCAGCTGACACTGTGTCGTGGCCTTTATGTTCGTCCATGGAGCACAAAATACAGATGGTCTGCTGATCAGTACGGCAGAAGATCTTCATCACCTCATTGTGACGAGAGCAGATGTTCTCCTGGAGCTTCTCTGACGGCTCCACCAGCTTGTGTTTCTTGAATTGAGCCACATCAAAGTGAGGCTGAAGGTGTTTCTCACAGTAAGAGGCCGGACAGGACAAACAGGACTTAACTGCTCTCAGTTTCCTCCCAGTGCAGACATCACAGGCCACATCTTCAGGTCCAGCATAGCAGAGATCAGCAGGAGCAGCTTGGAGTCCAGTCTTCTTCAGCTCCGCCACTAAATCTGCTAACACGGTGCTTTTCACCAGGACAGGCCTCGGTGTGAAGCTCTGCCTACACTGAGGGCAGCTGTGGGTTTTCTTCTCATCCAGTGTGTCCCAGTAGCTTTGAATACAGTTCATGCAGTAGCTGTGTCCACAGGGAATAGTCACAGGATCCTTCAGTAGATCCAAACAGATGGAACAGCAGAACTTTGCTCGGTCCAGCTGATTGTTTTGTTGAGCCATTTCACCTCCGAGTGTCAACGACTGTCTGAGTTTCACTTCCTGATAACTGAAACTAGTCTGAGCTCTGATCTGAACAACATGAGCTCCTGCAGTGAATGAGGCTCGTCAGCTCCTTCACTTCCTGGTTACACCCTCATTCAAAGTGCAGATCTGAAGGGGAGGGAACAAGGAGATAAAGTGACAGAGTGGAGCTGCTGTGTTTGAGAGCAGGAAGAAGAGGGAGGGCTGATCCAGCTGTGCTTCATTCCAGGACGAGGAGCCGCTCTGTGACTCTGGACTTTGTTCGCTCGTTTACAACGAAGCCTCAGTTAAAAACTGCTCCACATTTGAGAACATGTTTTTTCATCAATATTTTCTTATTGAGTTTTAACATAATAAAGGTACATACATATAAATATGTTTGACACTTAAGGAAAAGAAAAATGACAGACATTAAAATAGTAATTGTAATAGACACGTCTATAAATGTATATTCCTGACTCTTCAGTGGCACGTTTAGAGGATATAAGTGTAATATCAATGTGTTTGCAGATAACGGCGTATTGATATTCAGGATTTTATCTATCAGTCACTTCACATCCTTCTGACATTTACTGTTCTGGTTTGAGCTTCCTCACACGCCTCCATCCAATCATTCACACGGATGTCCTCTTTGAATCCTTCCTCCATGCTTCAAGTTTGTTACCTGAGGAACCTTGTGACCTGACGCTATAGTGCCATATTGTAGTGAAATTAAGCCTCTGCTATAACAACCTTTCACTACTTCCTTCTCTAACATTGATAAAGAAGGCGTATCTAAAGAGTTATATTGAGGAATGAAAATGAAATTTCTTATTTGTAAGTATTTAAAAACACGTTTTGTAGAGATATCGAATGTGTGGACCACTTCCTCAAAGGACATAAGTTTACTGGAGGAACATAGATCCACTACAGTTTTAACCCCTTTATCTGCACGTACTTTAAAGCCTGCCGCAGAGTTTAGGGCGTCTTTTGTTCCTTATGAAATTAGTAAATAGTTTATTAAGTCTTAGAAAAAAGTGTTTCGGAGGTACCAAGGGGATATTTTGAAACAGGTATAACAGCTTGGGCAGAATATTCAGTTTCAAAATATTTATGCGACCAAGTGTGGATACGGGTAAAGATGTCCATCTTTCAATAGCATCAGAAGTATTTTCTAAAAGAGGGTCATAATTTACTGAAACAATACTCTCAAGTGTTGGTCCGATCTTCATGCTCAGATATGTAAAGCAGTCAGTTGTATTAAAAATGGATGCACCGTGTTTGGATTGTTGTTCATCTCTCTCATCAGTAACATTAGCATGCTGTTAGTATTGTTGATCTTGAACCCAGAGATCTTCCCAACATTACTAATAAGCTCTAGTAAAGCAGGGATAGAGTTACTGAGGTGTTTTAAAAACAGAAGAACATCATCTGCAAAAAGGCGATTTTATGTTTCTCTTGACCAACAGTAATACAAGTTATGACCATGTGTCTTCTAAGTGCATTTGCAAAGGTTCAGTGGAGATCGCAGAGAGGAGAGGAGAGAGAGGCGACCCCTGTCGACAGCCTCTGGAAATGATGAATGGTTTGGACGCCATGTTATCCGTTAGCTCCTCAGCTACAGGGTTGTTATAAAGTAGCCTGACCCACTTGCAGAATCGTTCCCCAAAACCAAACCTTGTCAGCAGGTCAAATAAATAAGGCCCTTCTACCCTATCAAAGGCCTTTTGGGCATCCAGTGATAGGATGGCAACATCTTGTTCGCCCCTCTGGTCATGAAGGATGTTGAGAAGCCTTCATTGGACGCATGTTTTCACATCTTGTGTTAGTTGTCCCTGGTTTTGGTAGTGATGTAATCAAAGCTCCTCTCACTGACACAGGGAGAAGACCTTCTTCCTGCTTTATCTCCATGTTCATCACCTTGTTTTCTATTTCAGTACCTTTGCAGCTGCTCTACTCGCTGACATTTCATTACAACATGCCCTTTAGTAGCAGCAGTTTATTAAGATCATCTGTATTTTCAGTTGTTTTCTGATATATATATATCTTTTGTTTGGCTGTTTGAACTACAAAAGCCAATAATTTGACCTCTAATGAATACTTTGAATGCTTCCCATCTTACACATGCTGAGGTTTCACATGTATTAGTTTCAAAGTAAAGCTCTATTTGTTTACCAAGGAAGTCTATGAATGACGGGTCCTGAAGCCATCCTGTTTGAAGACGCCATTTAGGGGCGTCGCACACCATTTTATTACTGATATATATTAATGAAACTGCTGTATGGTCAGAGATAACGACACTGTGGTACTGACGATCTGTAATCCTGGGAAGCAGTTGAAAAGTAATCAATACCTGAGTATGTTTGGTGAGTACTAGAGTAGCATGAGGAAGCTATCGAGCTAGGATCAAGATGTCTCCAAATATCCAACAGATTTAAATCTTTCATCAACTGTTGGATCGGTCTTCTTGATTTGGCCTGTGTGTTGTCGATGCCTGTTGAACGATCTTTCACTGGGTCCAAAGTGCAAATCACATCACCTGCTATCAAGTATTGACCTGACAGGTTAGAGATTAAGAGAAATAAATCATCGACTATCATCGTTAGGACCATATACGTTACTTAAATACACTTTTTGAACAATAATAACTCACTGCTCAAGTGAAACTTCACCTGTCCAGTCTCAGACATCCCACTTTATAGGTGGAAGGTTGTGACAAAACACTTTTCCTTCAGCATGTTCATTAAGCATCGAGAAGCATAAACACAATATGAAAATAAACAAAATGAGACACATTATCACAAGGTTGCAATGAACTGTTGAGCCAGTGTTCATTCAGAGTCTGTCAAAGTCACATTGGCTGCCAGCTTTGTCCAGTCTACAGATTCATAATGGCTCATCCCAATGTGCTAACAGTCATTAACAAAAAACATTAAAGTAGCTTTGCAGCGTTCTCCTAAACAACTGAAGTGTCTGGAGACTTCGTACAGCATTTACACAAAGACAGAAAGAAGTTCATGCAGAACATTTGCTGAATTCACAAGAAGGAACAAATAATGAAGAATTAGTCAGAGACAGAGTTTCACACAGTTTATAAAGTGTCTCCAACTCAACAACTCACTAAATTGAGACATTTTCAAAGGGAGTCTGGTGACTTTCTCCACGGGGACAAAGAAGTCGCCTATACTGGTTACTGTTTAGTGTATTTGTAAAATGTGACATGTTTAGATCAATAAAATGTTTCTTCTTTCATAAATTGAGTGTAAATGGTGAAATCAGTGTAAACAGTGTTCAAACAGCTGCTAAATGTTGGCAGGTCAGACTTTAGCACTTTAGACACAGAAGCAGACAGGCTGGTGCAGCCATGCTGCCACAAACTGACACTTTCTACAAGGAAACACACAACTTACTGTTTTCATTTAATGCTGAATTTACAAGAAGGAGACAATGATTCAGAATTTGCTGCAGCTGTGTCACAAATCGTTTAAAGTTTCTCCTCATGAAACAACTCTTAAAATTATGCAATTTGTTAAGGGAGTCTGGTGAACCAGATCAGCTGCTTCTGCTGTTCATTTGATGATTCATATGAATCAATGATGTGATTTCCATCTTTACCTGAAAATGATTAAAATGTGACTGTTAGTTGTAAAGAAAAGTGAAGTTTGGAGTAAAACCTTCAAACATAAGTGGTCAACCTGAACTTCAGCAGGTGGAAGTCTGTGTGAGCTGAACATTCAGACAGCGTCAGTGGACAGAGGGAGAAAAATCATCAGTTTTTTGGACATTAAAGCCTGTAAACGTCTTCTGAAAGACACCTGAAATAAAAATATGAGCCTGAAAATGAGCATAATATGTCTCCTTTGAGTAAAACATGCAGACAAAGTGAGCGGAGCTGCTTTAACCTCCACTACATCTCTGGTTAGCAGGATGACGGCGCCCTCTTGTGTCCTGCATCAGTTTTCACAGTTCACTTGTTGACCTGCTGTGATGTTCACTGCAGGAAGACATGTAGAAACTTCACTGAGCCTTTGGCAGCTTCAAACAACATCAGTAAAGACACATTTAAATATATGTGACATCACACTGTGTCAGTTTGTTCACAGGAGTCACAGCCTGTAACACTGATGCTGCATTCAGGTCACACGGGAAAGACGGGAGAGAAGAGTTTCACCTTTACAAATATTCTTCACATCAGCTCTTAGGTTGTAAATAGTATTTAGGAATGTGACATTTGAGGCTTTTTAAGTTCTCTGACTTCTAGAATTATGATTCAACAACATGGAAATACTTGAAACCAAACGTGAAGAATAATTTATTCATTTGATGATTTTCTGACGGCTTCAGCTCTGAACATGAACTGTGAACTTTGTGGTGTTTGAGGAGGAAAAGTGCCTCAGTTATACTCTCATGTTAGTGTCACATGTTCTCCATCAGCTCTGTGTGAGACCCTGGAATGAAGACGACAAGAAAAGACTTTGTTCCTGTTTGTTTATTCACCATGTAAAGCTTCAGTTTGTTCACACGTCCCATCAGTAAAGTCTGTTCAATGACTCTGGTTCAATGATTTCACTTCATCCACACAATCAGTTTGTTTGAATCTCAGCTACGTACAAGAAAATAATAAATGATCTTCCTCATATATTATTGAATTTGTGTGACGATTGCAACAACAACAGCTTTTGTTCTGCCAAACAAATAAATGTAAATGTGATTATAGATGAATTTAAACATGTACAAAGTGATGAGAACTAAATATGTAGGATAAATGAAGCTCTGCTGCTTTCTCTCTTTAGACTCATGCAGTGGGAGAGAAACAACAACATGCAAACACATCAGTACAAATATTCAACACACATTTAGAGCACAGACACGTTTATATCTTCATGCAGACAAATGTCAGTTCAGCTGAACAAAAGTCATCATGAGCAGTGAGAGCCTCCATGGTTAAACAGACACAGGAAGGAGCGCCACCTAAAGACACTCAAACATTTACACAACAACAGGTGAGAAGATGTCAAAGTCCCGCCCATCATGTTTGATTGACAGGTGAAGACACCACACAACAATCAGCCACAAACATGAAGACGGAATAAGTTTAAGAGTTAAAACTCAGAGTTTAACTCACTGTCCCTTAAATGACTTCTGTCTATTTGACTTTACTGAACTCAGCAGTGGATTCAGTATAATAAACCCAAACTCCAGCATAGAGAGGCTGAGTGAATGTGGTCTGGACTCTGTGGAGGAGAGTGATGGTTTCAGAGACGCTGTAGAAGGACAGAATACCTGCACTGTGATCCAGGTACACTCCAACTCTGGAGGACCGAGGACCTGAGACGGGAGTTTGGACTTTGTTGTGATGAAATTTATAACTGTCATTGTAACAATCTAATGACCAAGATTTGTCATTTCGTCCAAACCAACATTCATAAGAGCTCCCTGTTCTGTTGATATTCTTGTATGCGACTGCTACTTCAACATTTCTCCCTCTCCACTCCACCTCCCAGTAACAACGTCCAGTCAGACTCTCTCTACTCAGGACCTGACCATAGTAAGTGAATCTGTCTGGGTGACTAGAATAAGACTGTTGTTGACTCATTCTTGTTACTTTTCTGTTCCCCTCAGATAATAACAGCTTTGTGTTTACTGTGTTTGGATCCAGTGTGATTTCACGTGAATATCTTAAGAGTCCAGCTCTGGTCTCAGGCTCTGGTTGTGGGTTTGACAGTAAAACATCCACTTCAGTCACTGTCAGTGAGATGTTTGTCCATGTCTCTCTCAGGACGTCCTGTAGTTTGTCTCTGACCTCTGACACAGCTGCTGTCACATCCTCAAAGTATCTCAGAGGACGGATATTGATGCTGGATGAGTGTGTAGACTCACTGAGCGCTGACAGTGAGGGGCAGTTGTGTAGAAACTGGTTGTGATCCTCTGTGTGTGAGAGCTTCTTCAGCTCAGCGTCTTTCCTCTTCAGCTCAGTGATCTCCTGCTCCAGCTTCTCCTGAAGCTCTTTGACTCGACTCACTTCAGTTTCCTGCTGGGATCTGACCTGCTGCTTCACATCAGAGCGTCTTTTCTCCATGAGACGGATCAGCTCGGTGAAGATCTTCTCACTGTGCTCCGCTGCTTTATCAGCAGAGCCATTGATGGCCTCCACCTCCTGTTGAAGCACCTTCACATCTTCCTCTCTGTCCTGGATCCTCTGCTGGATGTTTTGTCGACTCCCCTCCAGCTCTCTCTGCCTCTCAGTCCTCTCTGCTGCAGCTGACACTGTGTCGTGGCCTTTATGTTCGTCCATGGAGCACAAAATACAGATACACTGCTGATCAGTACGGCAGAAGATCTTCATCACCTCATCGTGACGAGAGCAGATGTTCTCCTGGAGCTTCTCTGACGGCTCCACCAGCTTGTGTTTTTCATAGGCAGGAATTTCAAAGTGAGGCTGAAGATGTTTCTCACAGAAAGAGATCAGACAGAACAAACAGGACTTAACTGCTCTCAGTTTCCTCCCAGTGCAGACATCACAGGCCACATCTTCAGGTCCAGCATAGCAGAGATCAGCAGGAGCAGCTTGGAGTCCAGTCTTCTTCAGCTCCTCCACTAAATCTGCTAACACGGTGCTTTTCACCAGGACAGGCCTCGGTGTGAAGCTCTGCCTACACTGAGGGCAGCTGTGGGTTTTCTTCTCATCCTCTGTGTCCCAGTAGCTTTGAATACAGTTCATGCAGTAGCTGTGTCCACAGGGAATAGTCACCGGATCCTTCAGTAGTTCCAAACAGATGGAACAGCAGAACTTTGCTCGGTCCAGTTGATTGTTTTGTTGAGCCATTTCACCTCCGAGTGTCGACGACTGTCTGAGTTTCACTTCCTGATAACTGAAACTAGTCTGAGCTCTGATCTGAACAACATGAGCTTCCGCAGTGAATGAGGCTCGTCAGCTCCTTCACTTCCTGGTTACACCCTCATTCAAAGTGCAGATCTGAAGGGGAGGGAACAAGGAGATAAAGTGACAGAGTGGAGCTGCTGTGTTTGAGAGCAGGAAGAAGAGGGAGGGCTGATCCAGCTGTGCTTCATTCCAGGACGAGGAGCCGCTCTGTGACTCTGGACTTTGTTCGCTCGTTTACAACGAAGCCTCAGTTAAAACCTGCTCCACATTTGACAACATCAAAGTTTTTAGTTGTGAAATATTTCTGGGCTCCTCAGGCTTTGCTGACGGCTCCATAGTTCTCTAACTCTTCCTCAGATTGTGTTCAGTTTTATTTTCCTGCTCATAAAAACAGTCGACCTTCAACAGGGAGTCATCAAACCAGCCTGTCATAAAACACTGAAGCCGCTGGAATAAAATGTTCTCACGTTTAATGATTAACATTTCTGTTTCACAACATCAACCTGAGTCAAACCAGCTTTTCAAGCTTCAAACTAAAATCATCAATCCAGATATTTGTCGTCACTCTGAACCCAGAAGGACACAAATGAACCAGATCAGCTGCTTCTGCTGTTCATGTGATGATGTATATGAATCAATAAATCAGTAAAGTGGATGTACTTTAGTCTGTTTCCTCGTGTGATCACAGCCAAACATTTGATTTCCATCATCGGGACCTTAAAATGATTTCAGGCTGACTGAAAACTGTTGATGTGAAAGTTTCATCTTGAAATCGAATCTTCTTCAAACACAACATCATCAGCTGAACTTCAGCAGGTGGACGCATGAAGTCGCATCAGGCCAAAAGAAACCACAAGACTTTTGTAAAACGTGGCTGATTTGAAGCTGAAATAAAGGAGGAAAAACTAAAGTTAAAATAAAAAAAGGCTGATGAAACAATAATTTAAGCTCTTTTAGTTGTAAATGATGTAATTCTCCACTGGGTGTAAAAGGTGAAGTGTCAGAGATGAGGACTCGTAACACCGGTGCATCACAAGGAGACATTTTATCATCTTTACTGTGTAAACCGACGAGTGTTAAACTTCAAGACTCTCACTTTAACTTCCTGCAGCGGGCTGACGATGTGTCCTGTGTGATGGATCAACCTCACACAGAGAGCTGACTGTAGTTTGAAGGAGGCAACACAGATCCAATCTGCACTTTCAGTGGTCCGACACACGTTTACCATGATGTGTGACGCACTGCACCTTAATGATGAAGACTCACATCAGCCTCAACACATGTTGTTAACTAAAACTGTATAACAGGTGAGCTGAGGAGCTTTAACCTCCAACACATCTGTGGTTGGCAGGATGACGGCGCCCTCTTGTGTTGGAACATCGGACCTGTTTTCATTCTGTCATTTAAAGGTGAATAAAATCAGAGTTTTAAAATTAAAACCTCATCAGGTTCAGGAGTTTCTCTGCTGCTGACGTCTCGTGGCCTTTTTGCTCAGAGTAAATGTTCACAGAACAAATTCAACTTCAACAAAAGACAGAAATTATTGTTGGAATAAAAATTTATTGTATGTTCATATTCACAAAAAAGGAAACCAGATACTCTTCATAAAAAATGTATCTGAGAAATAAATAAGTGACGTTCAGGACAAAGAGTGAAACTGATGAACTGTTCCAGCTGACGGACCGACACTGTGGAGACACAAGTGTTAAAGATCCAACGTCATGAGAAATACATGAGACAGCTGCTGGTGTTTGTTGTTTGTGCCGGTCAACCTAAGCGAAGGGCCCGGCGGCCGTCTCGGGGATGTTGGTGGCGTGCATGTCGCGTGTCATGTTGGACTTCTCTTTGAGTTTGGCCTGAAGCAGCGTGTGCTCAACGACGCCGATCCTCACGTCCATCTGAACGATCTCCTGCTTCAGCTTGGTCAAACTCTGCTTGATCTTCACCACCGGAGCTGAAGGAGGAATCAAACACAGACAGACGGTCGGTATCAAACACAGACGGACGGTCGGTATCAAACACAGACGGACGGTCGGTATCAAACACAGACGGACGGTCGGTATCAAACACAGACAGACGGTCGGTATCAAACACAGACAGACGGTCGGTATCAAACACAGACGGACGGTCGGTATCAAATACAGACAGGCGGTCGGTATCAAACACAGACAGGCGGTCGGTATCAAACACAGACAGACGGTCGGTATCAAACACAGACAGACGGTCGGTACCAAACACAGACAGGCGGTCGGTATCAAACACAGACGGACGGTCGGTATCACACACAGACAGGCGGTCGGTATCAAACACAGACAGCTCATTCCTTCAAATTAACTTAGACACAGAGTCAGTCATCAGATTCACCTCCGTCAGACATGCTGCTGCCTTTCTCCTCCATCTCCTGCTTCACCTTCTCCAGCTCTTCACTGATCTGTAACACACAGAAGCTGAATTTAGAAGAAGGCACCAATGATTAAGAATTTGCTGCAGCTGTGTCACAAATCGTGTAAAGTTTCTCCTCACTCACCAACTCTCAAAATGCTGCGATTTGTTAAGGGAGTCTGGTGATATTGCAGTTGCTAGTTTGAAGCGTTGGTTGAAACAGACAGTGTGTTAACATCTGCTGCTAACATTGGCAGGTTAAGAGCCCAGACAAGCCATTTTGTCACCGTAACAACCATCACATCCTCCACTGATGATGTCCTTGTCGGGGACGCATCATGACATTTACAATGCGGTCCAATGTGTCCCAGACCACCTCGCCAGCGTCTTGGTGGTCATTTACACTTGTATTTAGAGCCGTCCGTTTGTGTTCGCATCACCAGAGATGGATGTTAATGTCGGGTCTTTCTCCACACGGACGCGACCTCAGTGACATGAAAACATACGATGTGTTCACTGACCTCTGCCAGGACTCTGGTCCTCTCAGTCACTCCTCCACTGGCCTGCTGGTAGTGCTCCTTTGCCTGTTGGAGAACACGTGTTTGTTACCAGGTTTGTGTTTGGTCCTTAAATAAAGAATGATTTATATTTCCAAACTTGAAATCCAAACGTGCATCAGGACAGAACAACCTTTCTGTGTCTTTGCCCATTCCTAAAACCTTCAATCGATCAGCTGGAAGTTTTTGTTTTTCATACTTGTCTTTTGGCGTTTACCTCGCTGAGTTTGGCCTGAGCGCTGCGGTACTCCTGGATCAGATGCTCCAGCTGGTTGTTGATGTATTTCTCTCTGCTGCTCACCTTCTCAAGAGTCTTACCGATGTCCTCCTGCAGTTTGTCCAGGTAACTCTGCAGAGACAGGAAAGGACACACCAGGACGCCGTCATGACACACAGCTGGATATTATTAAAGGATGTTTCCAGAAGAATCCCTGCTGCCATTTTCAGTTCCAGCCCATGAACTTCTTCCTGTGTGTACATTTCTTCTGTACTCCAGATGAAGATGTTGATTTTCTCAACAAAAAGCGGTGGCTGCAGTAAAATGTTCCAGGCTGACGTCAGTAGATGATTGTGAGCTGAATATCGATTTGCAACATCACGCACTTGTTTGAGGGGAAGACGGGACGTCACCGCAGCCCACTGGAGTTCACCACATGGAAAAGCAAATTGCTGCAGCTGGAAGTGTTTTTAATGTTTTACGTTATCTTGGATTAGGCTTGATTGAACTAAAGTTGACTACTGGGCCTTGGCGGAGGTATGCGCTCTACTGAGCTGCTCTGGTTTCAGCTGTACTTACTGAATAGTGTCGGGTAGTTTATTATTTAGTCGTCATACATTCTGTGTGTAAAACTCTTACTTTCTAAAGTGTCGAGTAACGTGTTGTAAAATATTTGCCTCTGTGATGTCGTGGAGAGGAAACAAAGAAAACACTCAGCTGACGTGAGATCATTGTTCTTCTCTTCAACTGCAGCTTCAACTTTGTCAGTTCAATAAAAAAAAAAAGCAGCTAAATAAATGATTGTTTCTCACAGTAACGACACCAGTAGTGCTGCAGCATTCAATGTAGATCGTCTGCTGTAATTATACCAAGAAACAACAGCAGGTGGAGCCACACACACAGACACACACACACACACACACACACACACACACACACACACACACACACACACACACACACACACACACACACACACACACACAGCTGTATATAGTACATGTTAGTTAGTGTGTTTTCATCTTTGTGTTAAATAAAAGACTTTTGAACCTTCATGCTTTCTATTTTTATATTGTACAAGAGTGAATGTTGCCAACATCGACTGTCAAGAACTCAAAAATCCTTCGACCATTACAGCTGTTATGACAATATTGGTTGTAGTTATTAACTTAATTATTAATCCGTTACAAACAGTTTAGTACATTTTTATGAGACTGATTTGGTGAATTGACCATCTTTTCTGTTCTTCAAGGGTGGTGCCCCGAGGTGATCTAATATAAATTGGATCTTATTATTTATCATAATTAATAATTATCCCTGATAATCATTAATTGTTATTGATAGCCATATTTAACCCAAAACTCCCTATTAATGTTGCATGAAGCACTACAAAGATGACAAGAAAAGACTTTGTTCCTGTTTGTTTATTCACCATGTAAAGCTTCAGTTTGTTCACACGTCCCATCAGTAAAGTCTGTTCAGTGACTCTGGTTCAATGATTTCACTTCATCCACACAATCAGTTTGTTTGAATCTCAGCTACGTACAAGAAAACAATAAATGATCTTCCTCATATATTATTGAATTTGTGTGACGATTGGAACAACGACAGCTTTTGTTCTGCCAAACAAATAAATGTAAATGTGATTATAGATGAATTTAAACATGTACAAAGTGATGAGAACTAAATATGTAGGATAAATGAAGCTCTGCTGCTTTCTCTCTTTAGACTCATGCAGTGGGAGAGAAACAACAACATGCAAACACATCAGTACAAATATTCAACACACATTTAGAGCACAGACACGTTTATATCTTCATGCAGACAAATGTCAGTTCAGCTGAACAAAAGTCATCATGAGCAGTGAGAGCCTCCATGGTTAAACAGACACAGGAAGGAGCGCCACCTAAAGACACTCAAACATTTACACAACAACAGATGAGAAGATGTCAAAGTCCCGCCCATCGTGTTTGATTGACAGGTGAAGACACCACACAACAATCAGCCACAAACATGAAGACAGAATAAGTTTAAGAGTTAAAACTCAGAGTTTAACTCACTGTCCCTTAAATGACTTCTGTCTATTTGACTTTACTGAACTCAGCAGTGGATCCAGGATAAACCCAAACTCCAGCATAGAGAGGTTCAGTGAATGTTGTCTGGACTCTGTGGAGGAGAGTGATGGTTTCAGAGACGCTGTAGAAGGACAGAATACCTGCACTGTGATCCAGGTACACTCCAACTCTGGAGGACCGAGGACCTGAGACGCGAGTTTCGACATTGTTGTGATAAAAGTTATAACTGTCATTGACACAACATAATGACCAAGATTTGTCATTTCGTCCAAATCCACTCACACTCCCTGCTCTGCTGATGTTCTTGTATGCGACTGCTACATAAACTCCTCTCCCTCTCCACTCCACCTCCCAGTAACAACGTCCAGTCAGACTCTCTCTACTCAGGACCTGACACCAGTCAGTGAATCTGTCTGGGTGACTAGAATAAGACTGTGGTTGACTGATGTTTGTTACTTTCCTGTTCCCCTCAGATAATAACAGCCATGTGTGTGCTGTGTTTGGATCCAGTGTGATTTCACGTGAATATCTTAAGAGTCCAGCTCTGGTCATGTTCTCTGGTTGTGACAGTAAAACATCCACTTCAGTCACTGTCAGTGAGATGTTTGTCCATGTGTCTCTCAGGACGTCCTGTAGTTTGTCTCTGGCCTCTGACACAGCTGCTGTCACATCCTCAAAGTATCTCAGAGGACGGATATTGATGCTGGATGAGTGTGTAGACTCACTGAGTGCTGACAGTGAGGGGTAGTTGTGTAGAAACTGGTTGTGATCCTCTGTGTGTGAGAGCTTCTTCAGCTCAGCGTCTTTCCTCTTCAGCTCAGTGATCTCCTGCTCCAGCTTCTCCTGAAGCTCTTTGACTCGACTCACTTCAGTTTCCTGCTGGGATCTGACCTGCTGCTTCACCTCAGAGCGTCTTTGCTCCATGAGACGGATCAGCTCGGTGAAGATCTTCTCACTGTGCTCCACTGCTTTATCAGCAGAGCCATTGATGGCCTCCACCTCCTGTTGAAGCACCTTCACATCTTCCTCTCTGTGCTGGATTCTCTGCTGGATGTTTTGTCGACTCCCCTCCAGCTCTCTCTGCCTCTCAGTCCTCTCTGCTGCAGCTGACACTGTGTCGTGGCCTTTATGTTCGTCCATGGAGCACAAAATACAGATGGTCTGCTGATCAGTACGGCAGAAGATCTTCATCACCTCATCGTGACGAGAGCAGATGTTCTCCTGGAGCTTCTCTGACGGCTCCACCAGCTTGTGTTTCTTTAAAGGAGCTGCTTCATAGTGAGGCTGCAGGTGTTTCTCACAGTAAGAGGCCGGACAGGACAAACAGGACTTAACTGCTCTCAGTTTCCTCCCAGTGCAGACATCACAGGCCACATCTTCAGGTCCAGCATAGCAGAGATCAGCAGGAGCAGCTTGGAGTCCAGTCTTCTTCAGCTCCTCCACTAAATCTGCTAACATAGTGTTTTTCACCAGGACAGGCCTCGGTGTGAAGCTCTGCCTACACTGAGGGCAGCTGTGGGTTTTCTTCTCATTCTCTTTGTCCCAGTAGCTTTGAATACAGTTCATGCAGTAGCTGTGTCCACAAGGAATAGTCACCGGATCCTTCAGTAGATCCAAACAGACGGAACAGCAGAACTTTGCTCGGTCCAGTTGATTGTTTTGTTGAGCCATTTCACCTCCGCGTGTCGACGACTGTCTGAGATTCACTTCCTGATAACTGAAACTAGTCTGAGCTCTGATCTGAACAACATGAGCTTCCGCAGTGAATGAGGCTCGTCAGCTCCTTCACTTCCTGGTTACACCCTCATTCAAAGTGCAGATCTGAAGGGGAGGGAACAAGGAGATAAAGTGACAGAGTGGAGCTGCTGTGTTTGAGAGCAGGAAGAAGAGGGAGGGCTGATCCAGCTGTGCTTCATTCCAGGACGAGGAGGTTTGAGAGAGACACTGTTTAACACTTGTTTACAACAGAGATCATTTCTCTGTTAAAAACACTGATCACTTCAGTTTCTAGGAGGTGAACTCTTCTTAGAATCAGAGGGTTTGATGACGACTCTCCAGTTTTCACAATCAGCTCATTTGTTCTCCTAAAATATAGTTTAATTAAAGTTTTTCATGGTTGCAGTGATTCTAACACATCAGATGAACACGTTAAACTCAGAATATAATCTGGATTAAAAGCTGTATTTTGATGTGAGATGCGTTCAAACAAAGAAATCAAAAGTTTCTTGTTCCGTCTCTGAATCCCACAACATGAATGCATCAGATCATTTGACTCTGCAGTTCAGGTGGAGACCGTCATGATGACTGGATGAATCTGGGAAATCTACACGTTTACACATCGCATCAGTAGCTTCTGATATTTCCTTCAGTGTTAACTCTTCTTCTAGATGAATCTCATCTTCTTCTGAAATCTGTGGTAAGTTAAGATTATCTAAGAACTGCGTCTGGAGGTCCAAGTTAGGAGAGCACTCTGAACCACACAGCTTTCCATAATAATCTCTACACGCTTCATTAATCTTCACTGGATCTCTTATGTTTCCCGATGGGCCTTCAGTTGTGGTAACAGCTCGCTCAGTTTGTCTTAGTTTGATCTGCCATGCGAGTCGTCTTCCTGCTTTATCTCCATGTTCGTCACCTTGTTTTCTATTTCAGTACCTTTGCAGCTGCTCTACTCGCTGACATTTCATTACAACAGGCCCTTTAGTAGCAGCAGTTTATTAAGATCATCTGTATTATCAGTTGTTTTCTGATATATATCTTTTGTGTGGCTGTTTAAACTACAAAAGCCAATAATTTGACCTCTGATGAATACTTTGAATGCTTCCCATCTTACACGTGCTGAGGTTTCACATGTATTAGTTTCAAAGTAAAGCTCTATTTGTTTACCAAGGAAGTCTATGAATGACGGGTCCTGAAGCCATCCTGTTTGAAGACGCCATTTAGGGGCGTCGCACACCATTTTATTACTGATATATATTAATGAAACTGCTGTATGGTCAGAGATAACGACACTGTGGTACTGACGATCTGTAATCCTGGGAAGCAGTTGAAAAGTAATCAATACCTGAGTATGTTTGGTGAGTACTAGAGTAGCATGAGGAAGCTATCGAGCTAGGATCAAGATGTCTCCAAATATCCAACAGATTTAAATCTTTCATCAACTGTTGGATCGGTCTTCTTGATTTGGCCTGTGTGTTGTCGATGCCTGTTGAACGATCTTTCACTGGGTCCAAAGTGCAAATCACATCACCTGCTATCAAGTATTGACCTGACAGGTCAGAGATTAAGAGAAATAAATCATCGACTATCATCGTTAGGACCATATACGTTACTTAAATACATTTGTTGAACAATAATAACTCACTGCTCAAGTGAAACTTCACCTGTCCAGTCTCAGACATCCCACTTTATAGGTGGAAGGTTGTGACAAAACACTTTTCCTTCAGCACGTTCATTAAGCATCGAGAAGCATAAACACAACATGAAAATAAACAAAATGAGACACATTATCACAAGGTTGCAATGAACTGTTGAGCCAGTGTTCATTCAGAGTCTGTCAAAGTCACATTGGCTGCCAGCTTTGTCCAGTCTATAGATTCATAATGGCTCATCCCAATGTGCTAACAGTCATTAACAAAAACATTAAAGTAGCTTTGCAGCGTTCTCCTAAACAACTGAAGTGTCTGGAGACTTCGTACAGCATTTACACAAAGACAGAAAGAAGTTCATGCAGAACATTTGCTGAATTCACAAGAAGGAACAAATAATGAAGAATCAGTCAGAGACAGAGTTTCACACAGTTTATAAAGTGTCTCCAACTCAACAACTCACTAAATTGAGACATTTTCAAAGGGAGTCTGGTGACTTCCTCCACGGGGACAAAGAAGTCGCCTATACTGGTTACTGTTTAGTGTATTTGTAAAATGTGACATGTTTAGCGTCAATAAAATGTTTCTTCTTTCATAAATTGAGTGTAAATGGTGAAATGAGTGTAAACAGTGTGTTCAAACAGCTGCTAAATGTTGGCAGGTCAGACTTTAGCACTTTAGACACAGAAGCAGACAGGCTGGTGCAGCCATGCTGCCACAAACTGACACTTTCTACAAGGAGACACACAACTTACTGTTTTCATTTAATGCTGAATTTACAATAAGGAGACAATGATTCAGAATTTGCTGCAGCTGTGTCGCAAATCGTTTAAAGTTTCTCCTCATGAAACAACTCTTAAAATTATGCAATTTGTTAAGGGAGTCTGGTGAACCAGATCAGCTGCTTCTGCTGCTCATTTGATGATTCATATGAATCAATGATGTGACTTCCATCTTTACCTGAAAATGATTAAAATGTGACTGTTAGTTGTAAAGAAAAGTGAAGTTTGGAGTAAAACCTTCAAACACAAGTGGTCGACCTGAACTTCAGCAGGTGGAAGTCTGTGTGAGCTGAACATTCAGACAGCGTCAGTGGACAGAGGGAGAAAAATCATCAGTTTTTTGGACATTAAAGCCTGTAAACGTCTTCTGAAAGACACCTGAAATAAAGATATGAGCCTGAAAATGAGCATAATATGTCTCCTTTGAGTAAAACATGCAGACAAAGTGAGCGGAGCTGCTTTAACCTCCACTACATCTCTGGTTAGCAGGATGACGGCGCCCTCTTGTGTCCTGCATCAGTTTTCACAGTTCACTTGTTGACCTGCTGTGATGTTCACTGCAGGAAGACATGTAGAAACTTCACTGAGCCTTTGGCAGCTTCAAACAACATCAGTAAAGACACATTTAAATATATGTGACATCACACTGTGTCAGTTTGTTCACAGGAGTCACAGCCTGTAACACTGATGCTGCATTCAGGTCACACGGGAAAGACGGGAGAGAAGAGTTTCACCTTTACAAATATTCTTCACATCAGCTCTCAGGTTGTAAATAGTATTTAGGGATGTGACATTTGAGGCTTTTTAAGTTCTCTGACTTCTAGAATTATGATTCAACAACATGGAAATACTTGAAACCAAACGTGAAGAATAATTTATTCATTTGATGATTTTCTGACGCTTCAGCTCTGAACATGAACTGTGAACTTTGTGGTGTTTGAGGAGGAAAAGTGCCTCAGTTATACTCTCATGTTAGTGTCACATGTTCTCCATCAGCTCTGTGTGAGACCCTGGAATGAAGACGACAAGAAAAGACTTTGTTCCTGTTTGTTTATTCACCATGTAAAGCTTCAGTTTGTTCACACGTCCCATCAGTAAAGTCTGTTCAGTGACTCTGGTTCAATGATTTCACTTCATCCACACAATCAGTTTGTTTGAATCTCAGCTACGTACAAGAAAATAATAAATGATCTTCCTCATATATTATTGAATTTGTGTGACGATTGCAACAACGACAGCTTTTGTTCTGCCAAACAAATAAATGTAAATGTGATTATAGATGAATTTAAACATGTACAAAGTGATGAGAACTAAATATGTAGGATAAATGAAGCTCTGCTGCTTTCTCTCTTTAGACTCATGCAGTGGGAGAGAAACAACAACATGCAAACACATCAGTACAAATATTCAACACACATTTAGAGCACAGACACGTTTATATCTTCATGCAGACAAATGTCAGTTCAGCTGAACAAAAGTCATCATGAGCAGTGAGAGCCTCCATGGTTAAACAGACACAGGAAGGAGCGCCACCTAAAGACACTCAAACATTTACACAACAACAGATGAGAAGATGACAAAGTCCCGCCCATCATGTTTGATTGACAGGTGAAGACACCACACAACAATCAGCCACAAACATGAAGACAGAATAAGTTTAAGAGTTAAAACTCAGAGTTTAACTCACTGTCCCTTAAATGACTTCTGTCTATTTGAGTTTACTGAACTCAGCAGTGGATTCAGAACAAACATAAACTCCAGCATAGAGAGGCTGAGTGAATGTGGTCTGGACTCTGTGGAGGAGAGTGATGGTTTCAGAGACGCTGTAGAAGGACAGAATACCTGCACTGTGATCCAGGTACACTCCAACTCTGGAGGACCGAGGACCTGAGACGGGAGTTTGGACTTTGTTGTGATAAAAGTTATAACTGTTATTGTCACAATCTAATGACCAAGATTTGTCATTTCGTCCAAATCTACTCACACCCCCTGCTCTGCTGATATTCTTGTATGCGACTGCTACTTCAACATTTGTCCCTCTCCACTCCACCTCCCAGTAACAACGTCCAGTCAGACTCTCTCTACTCAGGACCTGAGGATAGTCAGTGAATCTGTCTGGGTGACTAGAATAAGACTGATGTTGTCTCATTCTTGTTGCTTTTCTGTTCCCCTCAGATAATAACAGCTGTGTGTATGCTGTGTTTGGATCCAGTGCGATTTCACGTGAATATCTTAAGAGTCCAGCTCTGGTCTCAGGCTCTGGTTGTGGGTGTGACAGTAAAACATCCACTTCAGTCACTGTCAGTGAGATGTTTGTCCATGTGTCTCTCAGGACGTCCTGTAGTTTGTCTCTGGCCTCTGACACAGCTGCTGTCACATCCTCAAAGTATCTCAGAGGACGGATATTGATGCTGGATGAGTGTGTAGACTCACTGAGTGCTGACAGTGAGGGGTAGTTGTGTAGAAACTGGTTGTGATCCTCTGTGTGTGAGAGCTTCTTCAGCTCAGCGTCTTTCCTCTTCAGCTCAGTGATCTCCTGCTCCAGCTTCTCCTGAAGCTCTTTGACTCGACTCACTTCAGTTTCCTGCTGGGATCTGACCTGCTGCTCCACATCAGAGCTTCTTTTCTCCATGAGACGGATCAGCTCGTTGAAGATCTTCTCACTGTGCTCCGCTGCTTTATCAGCAGAGCCATTGATGGCCTCCACCTCCTGTTGAAGCACCTTCACATCTTCCTCTCTGTCCTGGATTCTCTGTTGGATGTTTTGTCGACTCCCCTCGAGCTCTCTCTGCCTCTCAGTCCTCTCTGCTGCAGCTGACACTGTGTCGTGGCCTTTATGTTCGTCCATGGAGCAGAGATAACAGATACACTGCTGATCAGTACGGCAGAAGATCTTCATCACCTCATCGTGACGAGAGCAGATGTTCTCCTGGAGCTTCTCTGACGGCTCCACCAGCTTGTGTTTCTTGAATTGAGCCACATCAAAGTGAGGCTGAAGATGTTTCTCACAGAAAGAGATCAGACAGACCAGACAGGACTTAACTGCTCTCAGTTTCCTCCCAGTGCAGACATCACAGGCCACATCTTCAGCTCCAGCATAGCAGAGATCAGCAGGAGCAGCTTGGAGTCCAGTCTTCTTCAGCTCCTCCACTAAATCTGCTAACATGGTGTTTTTCACCAGGACAGGCCTCGGTGTGAAGCTCTGCCTACACTGAGGGCAGCTGTGGGTTTTCTTCTCATCCTCTGTGTCCCAGTAGCTTTGAATACAGTTCATGCAGTAGCTGTGTCCACAAGGAATAGTCACCGGATCCTTCAGTAGATCCAAACAGATGGAACAGCAGAACTTTGCTCGGTCCAGTTGATTGTTTTGTTGAGCCATTTCACCTCCGCGTGTCGACGACTGTCTGAGATTCACTTCCTGATAACTGAAACTAGTCTGAGCTCTGATCTGAACAACATGAGCTTCCGCAGTGAATGAGGCTCGTCAGCTCCTTCACTTCCTGGTTACACCCTCATTCAAAGTGCAGATCTGAAGGGGAGGGAACAAGGAGATAAAGTGACAGAGTGGAGCTGCTGTGTTTGAGAGCAGGAAGAAGAGGGAGGGCTGATCCAGCTGTGCTTCGTTCCAGGACGAGGAGCCGCTCTGTGACTCTGGACTTTGTTCGCTCGTTTACAACGAAGCCTCAGTTAAAACCTGCTCCACATTTGACAACATCAAAGTTTTTAGTTGTGAAATATTTCTGGGCTCCTCAGGCTTTGCTGACGGCTCCATAGTTCTCTAACTCTTCCTCAGATTGTGTTCAGTTTTATTTTCCTGCTCATAAAAACAGTCGACCTTCAACAGGGAGTCATCAAACCAGCCTGTCATAAAACACTGAAGCCGCTGGAATATAATGTTCTCACGTTTAATGATTAACATTTCTGTTTCACAACATCATCCTGAGTCAAACCAGCTTTTCAAGCTTCAAACTAAAATCATCAATCCAGATATTTGTTGTCACTCTGAACCCAGAAGGACATAAATGAACCAGATCAGCTGCTTCTGCTGTTCATGTGATGATTTATATGAATCAATAAATCAGTAAAGTGGATGTACTTTAGTCTGTTTCCTCGTGTGATCACAGCCAAACATTTGATTTCCATCATCGGGACCTTAAAATGATTTCAGGCTGACTGAAAACTGTTGATGTGAAAGTTTCATCTTGAAATCGAATCTTCTTCAAACACATCGTCAGCTGAACTTCAGCAGGTGGACGCATGAAGTCACATCAGGCCAAAAGAAACCACAAGACTTTTGTAAAACGTGGCTGATTTGAAGCTGAAATAAAGGAGGAAAAACTAAAGTTAAAATAAAAAAAGGCTGATGAAACAATAATTTAAGCTCTTTCAGTTGTAAATGATGTAATTCTCCACTGGGTGTAAAAGGTGAAGTGTCAGAGATGAGGACTCGTAACACCGGTGCATCACAAGGAGACATTTTATCATCTTTACTGTGTAAACCGACGAGTGTTAAACTTCAAGACTCTCACTTTAACTTCCTGCAGCGGGCTGACGATGTGTCCTGTGTGATGGATCAACCTCACACAGAGAGCTGACTGTAGTTTGAAGGAGGCAACACAGATCCAATCTGCACTTTCAGTGGTCCGACACACGTTTACCATGATGTGTGACGCACTGCACCTTAATGATGAAGACTCACATCAGCCTCAACACATGTTGTTAACTAAAACTGTATAACAGGTGAGCTGAGGAGCTTTAACCTCCAACACATCTGTGGTTGGCAGGATGACGGCGCCCTCTTGTGTTGAAACATTGGACCTGGATTCATTCTGTCATTTAAAGGTGAATAAAATCAGAGTTTTAAAATTAAAACCTCATCAGGTTCAGGAGTTTCTCTGCTGCTGACGTCTCGTGGCCTTTTTGCTCAGAGTAAATGTTCACAGAACAAATTCAACTTCAACAAAAGACAGAAATTATTGTTGGAATAAAAATTTATTGTATGTTCATATTCACAAAAAAGGAAACCAGATACTCTTCATAAAAAATGTAGCTGAGAAATAAATAAGTGACGTTCAGGACAAAGAGTCAAACTGATGAACTGTTCCAGCTGACGGACCGACACTGTGGAGACACAAGTGTTAAAGATCCAATGTCATGAGAAATACATGAGACAGCTGCTGGTGTTTGTTGTTTGTGCCGGTCAACCTAAGCGAAGGGCCCGGCGGCCGTCTCGGGGATGTTGGTGGCGTGCATGTCGCGTGTCATGTTGGACTTCTCTTTGAGTTTGGCCTGAAGCAGCGTGTGCTCGACGACGCCGATCCTCACGTCCATCTGAACGATCTCCTGCTTCAGCTTGGTCAAACTCTGCTTGATCTTCACCACCGGAGCTGAAGGAGGAATCAAACACGGACAGACGGTCGGTATCAAACACAGACAGACGGTCGGTATCAAACACAGACAGACGGTCGGTATCAAACACAGACAGACAGACGGTATCAAACACAGACGGATGTTCGGTATCAAACACGGACAGGCGGTCGGTATCAAACACAGACAGACGGTCGGTATCAAACACAGACGGGCGGTCGGTATCAAACACAGACGGACGGTCGGTATCAAACACAGACAGGCGGTCGGTATCAAACACAGACAGACGGTCGGTATCAAACACAGACGGGCGGTCGGTATCAAACACAGACGGACGGTCGGTATCAAACACAGACAGACGGTCGGTATCAAACACAGACAGACGGTCGGTATCAAACACGGACAGACGGTCGGTATCAAACACAGACAGACGGTCGGTATCACACACAGACAGACGGTCGGTATCAAACACAGACAGCTCATTTCTTCAAATGAACTTAGACACAGAGTCAGTCATCAGATTCACCTCCGTCAGACATGCTGCTGCCTTTCTCCTCCATCTCCTGCTTCACCTTCTCCAGCTCTTCACTGATCTGAAACACACGGAAGCTGAATTTAGAAGAAGGCACCAATGATTAAGAATTTGCTGCAGCTGTGTCACAAATCGTGTAAAGTTTCTCCTCACTCACCAACTCTCAAAATGCTGCGATTTGTTAAGGGAGTCTGGTGATATTGCAGCTGCTAGTTTGAAGCGTTGGTTGAAACAGACAGTGTGTTAACATCTGCTGCTAACATTGGCAGGTTAAGAGCCCAGACAAGTCATTTTGTCACCGTAACAACCATCACATCCTCCACTGATGATGTCCTTGTCGGGGACGCATCATGACATTTACAATGCGGTCCAATGTGTCCCAGACCACCTCGCCAGCGTCTTGGTGGTCATTTACACTTGTATTTAGAGCCGTCCGTTTGTGTTCGCATCACCAGAGATGAATGTTAATGTCGGGTCTTTCTCCACACGGACGCGACCGCAGTGACATGAAAACATACGATGTGTTCACTGACCTCTGCCAGGACTCTGGTCCTCTCAGTCACTCCTCCACTGGCCTGCTGGTAGTGCTCCTTTGCCTGTTGGAGAACACGTGTTTGTTACCAGGTTTGTGTTTGGTCCTTAAATAAAGAATGATTTATATTTCCAAACTTGAAATCCAAACGTGCATCAGGACAGAACAACCTTTCTGTGTTTTTGCCCATTCCTAAAACCTTCAATCGATCAGCTGGAAGTTTTTGTTTGTCATACTTGTCTTTTGGCGTTTACCTCGCTGAGTTTGGCCTGAGCGCTGCGGTACTCCTGGATCAGATGCTCCAGCTGGTTGTTGATGTATTTCTCTCTGCTGCTCACCTTCTCAAGAGTCTTACCGATGTCCTCCTGCAGTTTGTCCAGGTAACTCTGCAGAGACAGGAAAGGACACACCAGGACGCCGTCATGACACACAGCTGGATATTATTAAAGGATGTTTCCAGAAGAATCCCTGCTGCCATTTTCAGTTCCAGCCCATGAACTTTTCTGTGTGTACATTTCTTCTGTACTCCAGATGAAGATGTTGATTTTCTCAACAAAAAGCGGTGGCTGCAGTAAAATGTTCCAGGCTGACGTCAGTAGATGATTGTGAGCTGAATATCGATTTGCAACATCACGCACTTGTTTGAGGGGAAGACGGGACGTCACCGCAGCCCACTGGAGTTCACCACATGGAAAAGCAAATTGCTGCAGCTGGAAGTGTTTTTAATGTTTTACGTTATCTTGGATTAGGCTTGATTGAATTAAAGTTGACTACTGGGCCTTGGCGGAGGTATGCGCTCTACTGAGCTGCTCTAGTTTCAGCTGTACTTACTGAATAGTGTCGGGTAGTTTATCATTTAGTCGTCATACATTGTGTGTGTAAAACTCTTACTTTCTAAAGTGTCGAGTAACGTGTTGTAAAATATTTGCCTCTGTGATGTCGTGGAGAGGAAACAAAGAAAACACTCAGCTGACGTGAGATCATTGTTCTTCTCTTCAACTGCAGCTTCAACTTTGTCAGTTCAATGAAAAAAAGCAGCTAAATCAATGATTGTTTCTCACAGTAACGACACCAGTAGTGCTGCAGCATTCAATGTAGATCGTCTGCTGTAATTATACCAAGAAACAACAGCAGGTGGAGCCAGACACACACACACACACACACACACACACACACACACACACACACACACACACACACACACACACACACACACACAGCTGTATATAGTACATGTTAGTTAGTGTGTTTTCATCTTTGTGTTAAATAAAAGACTTTTGAACCTTCATGCTTTCTATTTTTATATTGTACAAGAGTGAATGTTGCCAACATCGACTGTCAAGAACTCAAAAATCCTTCGACCATTACAGCTGTTATGACAATATTGGTTGTAGTTATTAACTTAATTATTAATCCGTTACAAACAGTTTAGTACATTTTTATGAGACTGATTTGGTGAATTGACCATCTTATCTGTTCTTCAAGGGTGGTGCCCCGAGGTGATCTAATATAAATTGGATCTTATTATTTATCATAATTAATAATTATCCCTGATAATCATTAATTGTTATTGATAGCCATATTTAACCCAAAACGCCCTATTAATGTTGCATGAAGCACTACAAAGACGACAAGAAAAGACTTTGTTCCTGTTTGTTTATTCACCATGTAAAGCTTCAGTTTGTTCACACGTCCCATCAGTAAAGTCTGTTCAATGACTCTGGTTCAATGATTTCACTTCATCCACACAATCAGTTTGTTTGAATCTCAGCTACGTACAAGAAAATAATAAACGATCTTCCTCATATATTATTGAATTTGTGTGACGATTGGAACAACGACAGCTTTTGTTCTGCCAAACAAATAAATGTAAATGTGATTATAGATGAATTTAAACATGTACAAAGTGATGAGAACTAAATATGTAGGATAAATGAAGCTCTGCTGCTTTCTCTCTTTAGACTCATGCAGTGGGAGAGAAACAACAACATGCAAACACATCAGTACAAATATTCAACACACATTTAGAGCACAGACACGTTTATATCTTCATGCAGACAAATGTCAGTTGAGCTGAACAAAAGTCATCATGAGCAGTGAGAGCCTCCATGGTTAAACAGACACAGGAAGGAGCGCCACCTAAAGACACTCAAACATTTACACAACAACAGGTGAGAAGATGTCAAAGTCCCGCCCATCATGTTTGATTGACAGGTGAAGACACCACACAACAATCAGCCACAAACATGAAGACAGAATAAGTTTAAGAGTTAAAACTCAGAGTTTAACTCACTGTCCCTTAAATGACTTCTGTCTATTTGACTTTACTGAACTCAGCAGTGGATTCATAATAAACATTAACTCCAGCATAGAGAGGCTGAGTGAATGTGGTCTGGACTCTGTGGAGGAGAGTGATGGTTTCAGAGACGCTGTAGAAGGACAGAATACCTGCACTGTGATCCAGGTACACTCCAACTCTGGAGGACAGAGGACCTGAGACGGGAGTTTGGACTTTGTTGTGATAAAAGTAATATCTGTCATTGTAACGTTGTAATGACCAAGATTTGTCATTTCGTCCAAACAAAGATTCATTCCCTGCTCTCCTGATATTCTTGTATGCGACTGCTACTTCAACATATCTTCCTCTCCACTCCACCTCCCAGTAACAACGTCCAGTCAGACTCTCTCTACTCAGGACCTGACACCAGTAAGTGAATCTGTCTGGGTGACTAGAATAAGACTGTTGTTGACTCATTCTTGTTGCTTTTCTGTTCCCCTCAGATAATAACAGCTGTGTGTGTGCTGTGTTTGTATCCATTGTGATTTCACGTGAATATCTTAAGAGTCCAGCTCTGGTCTCAGGCTCTGGTTGTGGGTGTGACAGTAAAACATCCACTTCAGTCACTGTCAGTGAGATGTTTGTCCATGTCTCTCTCAGGACGTCCTGTAGTTTGTCTCTGACCTCTGACACAGCTGCTGTCACATCCTCAAAGTACTTCAGAGGACGGATATTGATGCTGGATGAGTGTGTAGACTCACTGAGTGCTGACAGTGAGGGGTAGTTGTGTAGAAACTGGTTGTGATCCTCTGTGTGTGAGAGCTTCTTCAGCTCAGCGTCTTTCCTCTTCAGCTCAGTGATCTCCTGCTCCACCTTCTCCTGAAGCTCTTTGACTCGACTCACTTCAGTTTCCTGCTGGGATCTGACCTGCTGCTTCACATCAGAGCGTCTTTTCTCCATGAGACGGATCAGCTCGGTGAAGATCTTCTCACTGTGCTCCACTGCTTTATCAGCAGAGCCATTGATGGCCTCCACCTCCTGTTGAAGCACCTTCACATCTTCCTCTCTGTCCTGGATTCTCTGCTGGATGTTTTGTCGACTCACCTCCAGCTCTCTCTGCCTCTCAGTCCTCTCTGCTGCAGCTGACACTGTGTCGTGGCCTTTATGTTCGTCCATGGAGCACAAAATACAGATGGTCTGCTGATCAGTACGGCAGAAGATCTTCATCACCTCATCGTGACGAGAGCAGATGTTCTCCTGGAGCTTCTCTGACGGCTCCACCAGCTTGTGTTTCTTTAAAGGAGCTGCTTCATAATGAGGCTGCAGGTGTTTCTCACAGTAAGAGGCCGGACAGGACAAACAGGACTTAACTGCTCTCAGTTTCCTCCCAGTGCAGACATCACAGGCCACATCTTCAGCTCCAGCATAGCAGAGATCAGCAGGAGCAGCTTGGAGTCCAGTCTTCTTCAGCTCCTCCACTAAATCTGCTAACATGGTGTTTTTCACCAGGACAGGCCTCGGTGTGAAGCTCTGCCTACACTGAGGGCAGCTGTGGGTTTTCTTCTCATCCTCTTCGTCCCAGTAGCTTTGAATACAGTTCATGCAGTAGCTGTGTCCACAGGGAATCGTCACCGGATCCTTCAGTGGATCCAAACAGATGGAACAGCAGAACTTTGCTCGGTCCAGTTGATTGTTTTGTTGAGCCATTTCACCTCCGCGTGTCAACGACTGTCTGAGTTTCACTTCCTGATAACTGAAACTAGTCTGAGCTCTGATCTGAACAACATGAGCTTCCGCAGTGAATGAGGCTCGTCAGCTCCTTCACTTCCTGGTTACACCCTCATTCAAAGTGCGGATCTGAAGGGGAGGGAACAAGGAGATAAAGTGACAGAGTGGAGCTGCTGTGTTTGAGAGCAGGAAGAAGAGGGAGGGCTGATCCAGCTGTGCTTCATTCCAGGAAGAGGAGGTTTGAGAGAGACACTGTTTAACACTTGTTCACAACAGAGATCATTTCTCTGTTAAAAACACTGATCACTTCAGTTTCTAGGAGGTGAACTCTTCTTAGAATCAGAGGGTTTGATGACGACTCTCCAGTTTTCACAATCAGCTCATTTGTTCTCCTAAAATATAGTTTAATTAAAGTTTTCCATGGTTGCAGTGATTCTAACACATCAGATGAACACGTTAAACTCAGAATATAATCTGGATTAAAAGCTGTATTTTGATGTGAGATGCGTTCAAACAAAGAAATCAAAAGTGTCTTGTTCCGTCTCTGAATCCCACAACATGAATGCATCAGATCATTTGACTCTGCAGTTCAGGTGGAGACCGTCATGATGACTGGATGAATCTGGGAAATCTACACGTTTACACATCGCATCAGTAGCTTCTGATATTTCCTTCAGTGTTAACTCTTCTTCTAGATGAATCTCATCTTCTTCTGAAATCTGTGGTAAGTTAAGATTATCTAAGAACTGCGTCTGGAGGTCCAAGTTAGGAGAGCACTCTGAACCACACAGCTTTCCATAATAATCTCTACATGCTTCATTAATCTTCACTGGATCTCTTATGTTTCCCGATGGGCCTTCAGTTGTGGTAACAGCTCGCTCAGTTTGTCTTAGTTTGATCTGCCATGCGAGTCGTCTTCCTGCTTTATCTCCATGTTCGTCACCTTGTTTTCTATTTCAGTACCTTTGCAGCTGCTCTACTCGCTGACATTTCATTACAACAGGCCCTTTAGTAGCAGCACTTTATTAAGATCATCTGTATTATCAGTTGTTTTCTGATATATATCTTTAGTTTGGCTGTTTGAACTACAAAAGCCCATAATTTGACCTCTGATGAATACTTTGAATGCTTCCCATCTTACACATGCTGAGGTTTCACATGTATTAGTTTCAAAGTAAAGCTCTATTTGTTTACCAAGGAAGTCTATGAATGACGGGTCCTGAAGCCATCCTGTTTGAAGACGCCATTTAGGGGCGTCGCACACCATTTTATTACTGATATATATTAATGAAACTGCTGTATGGTCAGAGATAACGACACTGTGGTACTGACGATCTGTAATCCTGGGAAGCAGTTGAAAAGTAATCAATACCTGAGTATGTTTGGTGAGTACTAGAGTAGCATGAGGAAGCTATCGAGCTAGGATTAAGATGTCTCCAAATATCCAACAGATTTAAATCTTTCATGAACTGTTGGATCGGTCTTCTTGATTTGGCCTGTGTGTTGTCGATGCCTGTTGAACGATCTTTCACTGGGTCCAAAGTGCAAATCACATCACCTGCTATCAAGTATTGACCTGACAGGTCAGAGATTAAGAGAAATACATCATCGACTATCATCGTTAGGACCATATACGTTACTTAAATACACTTTTTGAACAATAATAACTCACTGCTCAAGTGAAACTTCACCTGTCCAGTCTCAGACATCCCACTTTATAGGTGGAAGGTTGTGACAAAACACTTTTCCTTCAGCACGTTCATTAAGCATCGAGAAGCATAAACACAATATGAAAATAAACAAAATGAGACACATTATCACAAGGTTGCAATGAACTGTTGAGCCAGTGTTCATTCAGAGTCTGTCAAAGTCACATTGGCTGCCAGCTTTGTCCAGTCTACAGATTCATAATGGCTCATCCCAATGTGCTAACAGTCATTAACAAAAACATTAAAGTAGCTTTGCAGCGTTCTCCTAAACAACTGAAGTGTCTGGAGACTTCGTACAGCATTTACACAAAGACAGAAAGAAGTTCATGCAGAACATTTGCTGAATTCACAAGAAGGAACAAATAATGAAGAATTAGTCAGAGACAGAGTTTCACACAGTTTATAAAGTGTCTACAACTCAACAACTCACTAAATTGAGACATTTTCAAAGGGAGTCTGGTGACTTTCTCCACGGGGACAAAGAAGTCGCCTATACTGGTTACTGTTTAGTGCATTTGTAAAATGTGACATGTTCAGCATCAATAAAATGTTTCTTCTTTCATAAATTGAGTGTAAATGGTGAAATCAGTGTAAACAGTGTGTTCAAACAGCTGCTAAATGTTGGCAGGTCAGACTTTAGCACTTTAGACACAGAAGCAGACAGGCTGGTGCAGCCATGCTGCCACAAACTGACACTTTCTACAAGGAAACACACAACTTACTGTTTTCATTTAATGCTGAATTTACAAGAAGGAGACAATGATTCAGAATCTGCTGCAGCTGTGTCACAAATCGTTTAAAGTTTCTCCTCATGAAACAACTCTTAAAATGATGCAATTTGTTAAGGGAGTCTGGTGAACCAGAGCAGCTGCTTCTGCTGCTCATTTGATGATTTATATGAATCAATGATGTGATTTCCATCTTTACCTGAAAATGATTAAAATGTGACTGTTAGTTGTAAAGAAAAGTGAAGTTTGGAGTAAAACCTTCAAACACAAGTGGTCGACCTGAACTTCAGCAGGTGGAAGTCTGTGTGAGCTGAACATTCAGACAGCGTCAGTGGACAGAGGGAGAAAAATCATCAGTTTTTTGGACATTAAAGCCTGTAAACGTCTTCTGAAAGACACCTGAAATAAAGATATGAGCCTGAAAATGAGCATAATATGTCTCCTTTGAGTAAAACATGCAGACAAAGTGAGCGGAGCTGCTTTAACCTCCACTACATCTCTGGTTAGCAGGATGACGGCGCCCTCTTGTGTCCTGCATCAGTTTTCACAGTTCACTTGTTGACCTGCTGTGATGTTCACTGCAGGAAGACATGTAGAAACTTCACTGAGCCTTTGGCAGCTTCAAACAACATCAGTAAAGACACATTTAAATATATGTGACATCACACTGTGTCAGTTTGTTCACAGGAGTCACAGCCTGTAACACTGATGCTGCATTCAGGTCACACGGGAAAGACGGGAGAGAAGAGATTCACCTTTACAAATATTCTTCACATCAGCTCTCAGGTTGTAAATAGTATTTAGAAATGTGACATTTGAGGCTTTTTAAGTTCTCTGACTTCTAGAATTATGATTCAACAACATGGAAATACTTGAAACCAAACGTGAAGAATAATTTATTCATTTGATGATTTTCTGACGGCTTCAGCTCTGAACATGAACTGTGAACTTTGTGGTGTTTGAGGAGGAAAAGTGCCTCAGTTATACTCTCATATTAGTGTCACATGTTCTCCATCAGCTCTGTGTGAGACCCTGGAATGAAGACGACAAGAAAAGACTTTGTTCCTGTTTGTTTATTCACCATGTAAAGCTTCAGTTTGTTCACACGTCCCATCAGTAAAGTCTGTTCAATGACTCTGGTTCAATGATTTCACTTCATCCACACAATCAGTTTGTTTGAATCTCAGCTACGTACAAGAAAATAATAAACGATCTTCCTCATATATTATTGAATTTGTGTGACGATTGGAACAACGACAGCTTTTGTTCTGCCAAACAAATAAATGTAAATGTGATTATAGATGAATTTAAACATGTACAAAGTGATGAGAACTAAATATGTAGGATAAATGAAGCTCTGCTGCTTTCTCTCTTTAGACTCATGCAGTGGGAGAGAAACAACAACATGCAAACACATCAGTACAAATATTCAACACACATTTACAGCACAGACACGTTTATATCTTCATGCAGACAAATGTCAGTTGAGCTGAACAAAAGTCATCATGAGCAGTGAGAGCCTCCATGGTTAAACAGACACAGGAAGGAGCGCCACCGTAAGACACTCAAACATTTACACAACAACACATGAGAAGATGACAAAGTCCCGCCCATCATGTTTGATTGACAGGTGAAGACACCACACAACAATCAGCCACAAACATGAAGACAGAATAAGTTTAAGAGTTAAAACTCAGAGTTTAACTCACTGTCCCTTAAATGACTTCTGTCTATTTGACTTTACTGAACTCAGCAGTGGTGTCAGAATAACAAACCCAAACTCCAGCATAGAGAGGCTGAGTGAATGTGGTCTGGACTCTGTGGAGGAGAGTGATGGTTTCAGAGACGCTGTAGAAGGACAGAATACCTGCACTGTGATCCAGGTACACTCCAACTCTGGAGGACCGAGGACCTGAGACGGGAGTTTTGACATTGTTGTAATAAAAGTTATAACTGTTATTGACACATCTTAATGACCAAGATTTGTCATTTTGTCCAAACGAAGATTCACTCCCTGCTCTGCTGATATTCTTGTATGCGACTGCTACTTCACCTCCTCCTCTCAACTCCACCTCCCAGTAACAACATCCAGTCAGACTCTCTCTACTCAGGACCTGACGATAGTAAGTGAATCTGTCTGGGTGACTAGAATAAGACTGTTGTTTACTCATTCTTGTTACTTTTCTGTTCCCCTCAGATAATAACAGCTTTGTGTTTGCTGTGTTTGGATCCAGTGTGATTTCACGTGAATATCTTAAGAGTCCAGCTCTGGTCTTGTTCTCTGTTTGTGGGTTTGACAGTAAAACATCCACTTCAGTCACTGTCAGTGAGATGTTTGTCCATGTGTCTCTCAGGACGTCCTGTAGTTTGTCTCTGACCTCTGACACAGCTGCTGTCACATCCTCAAAGTATCTCAGAGGACGGATATTGATGCTGGATGAGTGTGTAGACTCACTGAGTGCTGACAGTGAGGGGTAGTTGTGTAGAAACTGGTTGTGATCCTCTGTGTGTGAGAGCTTCTTCAGCTCAGCGTCTTTCCTCTTCAGCTCAGTGATCTCCTGCTCCAGCTTCTCCTGAAGCTCTTTGACTCGACTCACTTCAGTTTCCTGCTGGGATCTGACCTGCTTCTTCACATCAGAGCGTCTTTTCTCCATGAGACGGATCAGCTCGGTGAAGATCTTCTCACTGTGCTCCACTGCTTTATCAGCAGAGCCATTGATGGCCTCCACCTCCTGTTGAAGCACCTTCACATCTTCCTCTCTGTCCTGGATTCTCTGCTGGATGTTTTGTCGACTCACCTCGAGCTCTCTCTGCCTCTCAGTCCTCTCTGCTGCAGCTGACACTGTGTCGTGGCCTTTATGTTCGTCCATGGAGCACAAAATACAGATGGTCTGCTGATCAGTACGGCAGAAGATCTTCATCACCTCATCGTGACGAGAGCAGATGTTCTCCTGGAGCTTCTCTGACGGCTCCACCAGCTTGTGTTTCTTTAAAGGAGCTGCTTCATAATGAGGCTGCAGGTGTTTCTCACAGTAAGAGGCCAGACAGACCAGACAGGACTTAACTGCTCTCAGTTTCCTCCCAGTGCAGACATCACAGGCCACATCTTCAGGTCCAGCATAGCAGAGATCAGCAGGAGCAGCTTGGAGTCCAGTCTTCTTCAGCTCCTCCACTAAATCTGCTAACATGGTGTTTTTCACCAGGACAGGCCTCGGTGTGAAGCTCTGCCTACACTGAGGGCAGCTGTGGGTTTTCTTCTCATCCTCTGTGTCCCAGTAGCTTTGAATACAGTTCATGCAGTAGCTGTGTCCACAGGGAATAGTCACCGGATCCTTCAGTAGATCCAAACAGATGGAACAGCAGAACTTTGCTCGGTCCAGTTGATTGATTTGTTGAGCCATTTCACCTCCGAGTCGCAACAACTGTCTGAGATTCACTTCCTGATAACTGAAACTAGTCTGAGCTCTGATCTGAACAACATGAGCTTCTGCAGTGAATGAGGCTCGTCAGCTCCTTCACTTCCTGGTTACACCCTCATTCAAAGTGCAGATCTGAAGGGGAGGGAACAAGGAGATAAAGTGACAGGGTGGAGCTGCTGTGTTTGAGAGCAGGAAGAAGAGGGAGGGCTGATCCAGCTGTGCTTCATTCCAGGACGAGGAGGTTTGAGAGAGACACTGTTTAACACTTGTTTACAACAGAGATCATTTCTCTGTTAAAAACACTGATCACTTCAGTTTCTAGGAGGTGAACTCTTCTTAGAATCAGAGGGTTTGATGACGACTCTCCAGTTTTCACAATCAGCTCATTTGTTCTCCTAAAATATAGTTTAATTAAAGTTTTCCATGGTTGCAGTGATTCTAACACATCAGATGAACACGTTAAACTCAGAATATAATCTGGATTAAAAGCTGTATTTTGATGTGAGATGCATTCAAACAAAGAAATCAAAAGTGTCTTGTTCCGTCTCTGAATCCCACAACATGAATGCATCAGATCATTTGACTCTGCAGTTCAGGTGGAGACCGTCATGATGACTGGATGAATCTGGGAAATCTACACGTTTACACATCGCATCAGTAGCTTCTGATATTTCCTTCAGTGTTAACTCTTCTTCTAGATGAATCTCATCTTCTTCTGAAATCTGTGGTAAGTTAAGATTATCTAAGAACTGCGTCTGGAGGTCCAAGTTAGGAGAGCACTCTGAACCACACAGCTTTCCATAATAATCTCTACATGCTTCATTAATCTTCACTGGATCTCTTATGTTTCCCGATGGGCCTTCAGTTGTGGTAACAGCTCGCTCAGTTTGTCTTAGTTTGATCTGCCATGCGAGTCGTCTTCCTGCTTTATCTCCATGTTCGTCACCTTGTTTTCTATTTCAGTACCTTTGCAGCTGCTCTACTCGCTGACATTTCATTACAACAGGCCCTTTAGTAGCAGCAGTTTATTAAGATCATCTGTATTATCAGTTGTTTTCTGATATATATCTTTTGTTTGGCTGTTTGAACTACAAAAGCCAATAATTTGACCTCTGATGAATACTTTGAATGCTTCCCATCTTACACATGCTGAGGTTTCACATGTATTAGTTTCAAAGTAAAGCTCTATTTGTTTACCAAGGGAGTCTATGAATGACGGGTCCTGAAGCCATCCTGTTTGAAGACGCCATTTAGGGGCGTCGCACACCATTTTATTACTGATATATATTAATGAAACTGCTGTATGTTCAGAGATAACGACACTGTGGTACTGACGATCTGTAATCCTGGGAAGCAGTTGAAAAGTAATCAATACCTGAGTATGTTTGGTGAGTACTAGAGTAGCATGAGGAAGCTATCGAGCTAGGATCAAGATGTCTCCAAATATCCAACAGATTTAAATCTTTCATCAACTGTTGGATCGGTCTTCTTCATTTGGCCTGTGTGTTGTCGATGCCTGTTGAACGATCGTTCACTGGGTCCAAAGTGCAAATCACATCACCTGCTATCAAGTATTGACCTGACAGGTCAGAGATTAAGAGAAATAAATCATCGACTATCATTGTTAGGACCATATACGTTACTTAAATACACTTTTTGAACAATAATAACTCACTGCTCAAGTGAAACTTCACCTGTCCAGTCTCAGACATCCCACTTTATAGGTGGAAGGTTGTGACAAAACACTTTTCCTTCAGCACGTTCATTAAGCATCGAGAAGCATAAACACAATATGAAAATAAACAAAATGAGACACATTATCACAAGGTTGCAATGAACTGTTGAGCCAGTGTTCATTCAGAGTCTGTCAAAGTCACATTGGCTGCCAGCTTTGTCCAGTCTATAGATTCATAATGGCTCATCCCAATGTGCTAACAGTCATTAACAAAAACATTAAAGTAGCTTTGCAGCGTTCTCCTAAACAACTGAAGTGTCTGGAGACTTCGTACAGCATTTACACAAAGACAGAAAGAAGTTCATGCAGAACATTTGCTGAATTCACAAGAAGGAACAAATAAGTCAGAATTAGTCAGAGACAGAGTTTCACACAGTTTATAAAGTGTCTCCAACTCAACAACTCACTAAATTGACACATTTTCAAAGGGAGTCTGTTGACTTTCTCCACAGGGACAAAGAAGTCGCCTATACTGGTTACTGTTTAGTGTATTTGTAAAATGTGACATGTTTAGCATCAATAAAATGTTTCTTCTTTCATAAATTGAGTGTAAATGGTGAAATCAGTGTAAACAGTGTGTTCAAACAGCTGCTAAATGTTGGCAGGTCAGACTTTAGCACTTTAGACACAGAAGCAGACAGGCTGGTGCAGCCATGCTGCCACAAACTGACACTTTTTACAAGGAAACACACAACTTACTGTTTTCATTTAATGATGAATTTACAAGAAGGAGACAATGATTCAGAATCTGCTGCAGCTGTGTCACAAATCGTTTAAAGTTTCTCCTCATGAAACAACTCTTAAAATGATGCAATTTGTTAAGGGAGTCTGGTGAACCAGATCAGCTGCTTCAGCTGCTCATTGATGATTCATATGAATCAACAAATCAGTAAAGTGGATATACTTTAGTTTGTTTCCTCGTGTGATCACAGACAAACATTTGATTTCCATCTTTACCTGAAAATGATTAAAATGTGACTGTTAGTTGTAAAGAAAAGTGAAGTTTGGAGTAAAACCTTCAAACACAAGTGGTCAACCTGAACTTCAGCAGGTGGAAGTCTGTGTGAGCTGAACATTCAGACAGCGTCAGTGGACAGAGGGAGAAGAATCATCAGTTTTTTGGACGTTAAAGCCTGTAAACGTCTTCTGAAAGACACCTGAAATAAAGATATGAGCCTGAAAATGAGCATAATATGTCTCCTTTGAGTAAAACATGCAGACAAAGTGAGCGGAGCTGCTTTAACCTCCACTACATCTCTGGTTAGCAGGATGACGGCGCCCTCTTGTGTCCTGCATCAGTTTTCACAGTTCACTTGTTGACCTGCTGTGATGTTCACTGCAGGAAGACATGTAGAAACTTCACTGAGCCTTTGGCAGCTTCAAACAACATCAGTAAAGACACATTTAAATATATGTGACATCACACTGTGTCAGTTTGTTCACAGGAGTCACAGCCTGTAACACTGATGCTGCATTCAGGTCACACGGGAAAGACGGGAGAGAAGAGTTTCAGCTTTACAAATATTCTTCACATCAGCTCTCAGGTTGTAAATAGTATTTAGGGATGTGACATTTGAGGCTTTTTAAGTTCTCTGACTTCTAGAATTATGATTCAACAACATGGAAATACTTGAAACCAAACGTGAAGAATAATTTATTCATCTGATGATTTTCTGACGGCTTCAGCTCTGAACATGAACTGTGAACTTTGTGGTGTTTGAGGAGGAAAAGTGCCTCAGTTATACTCTCATGTTAGTGTCACATGTTCTCCATCAGCTCTGTGTGAGACCCTGGAATGAAGACGACAAGAAAAGACTTTGTTCCTGTTTGTTTATTCACCATGTAAAGCTTCAGTTTGTTCACACGTCCCATCAGTAAAGTCTGTTCAGTGACTCTGGTTCAATGATTTCACTTCATCCACACAATCAGTTTGTTTGAATCTCAGCTACGTACAAGAAAATAATAAACGATCTTCCTCATATATTATTGAATTTGTGTGACGATTGGAACAACGACAGCTTTTGTTCTGCCAAACAAATAAATGTAAATGTGATTATAGATGAATTTAAACATGTACAAAGTGATGAGAACTAAATATGTAGGATAAATGAAGCTCTGCTGCTTTCTCTCTTTAGACTCATGCAGTGGGAGAGAAACAACAACATGCAAACACATCAGTACAAATATTCAACACACATTTAGAGCACAGACACGTTTATATCTTCATGCAGACAAATGTCAGTTCAGCTGAACAAAAGTCATCATGAGCAGTGAGAGCCTCCATGGTTAAACAGACACAGGAAGGAGCGCCACCTAAAGACACTCAAACATTTACACAACAACAGATGAGAAGATGTCAAAGTCCCGCCCATCATGTTTGATTGACAGGTGAAGACACCACACAACAATCAGCCACAAACATGAAGACAGAATAAGTTTAAGAGTTAAAACTCAGAGTTTAACTCACTGTCCCTTAAATGACTTCTGTCTATTTGAGTTTACTGAACTCAGCAGTGGATTCAGAACAAACATAAACTCCAGCATAGAGAGGCTGAGTGAATGTGGTCTGGACTCTGTGGAGGAGAGTGATGGTTTCAGAGACGCTGTAGAAGGACAGAATACCTGCACTGTGATCCAGGTACACTCCAACTCTGGAGGACCGAGGACCTGAGAGGTAAGTTTGGACATTGTTGTGATAAAAGTAATAACTGTTATTGTCACAAACTAATGACCAAGATTTGTCATTTCGTCCAAACAAAGATTCAACCCCTGTTCTGCTGATATTCTTGTATGCGACTGCTACTTCAACTCCTCCTCTCAACTCCACCTCCCAGTAACAACGTCCAGTCAGACTCTCTCTACTCAGGACCTGAGGATAGTCAGTGAATCTGTCTGGGTGACTAGAATAAGACTGATGTTGTCTCATTCTTGTTGCTTTTCTGTTCCCCTCAGATAATAACAGCTGTGTGTATGCTGTGTTTGGATCCAGTGCGATTTCACGTGAATATCTTAAGAGTCCAGCTCTGGTCTCAGGCTCTGGTTGTGGGTGTGACAGTAAAACATCCACTTCAGTCACTGTCAGTGAGATGTTTGTCCATGTGTCTCTCAGGACGTCCTGTAGTTTGTCTCTGACCTCTGACACAGCTGCTGTCACATCCTCAAAGTATCTCAGAGGACGGATATTGATGCTGGATGAGTGTGTAGACTCACTGAGTGCTGACAGTGAGGGGTAGTTGTGTAGAAACTGGTTGTGATCCTCTGTGTGTGAGAGCTTCTTCAGCTCAGCGTCTTTCCTCTTCAGCTCAGTGATCTCCTGCTCCAGCTTCTCCTGAAGCTCTTTGACTCGACTCACTTCAGTTTCCTGCTGGGATCTGACCTGCTGCTTCACATCAGAGCGTCTTTTCTCCATGAGACGGATCAGCTCGGTGAAGATCTTCTCACTGTGCTCCACTGTTTTATCAGCAGAGCCATTGATGGCCTCCACCTCCTGTTGAAGCACCTTCACATCTTCCTCTCTGTCCTGGATTCTCTGCTGGATGTTTTGTCGACTCCCCTCCAGCTCTCTCTGCCTCTCAGTCCTCTCTGCTGCAGCTGACACTGTGTCGTGGCCTTTATGTTCGTCCATGGAGCACAAAATACAGATGGTCTGCTGATCAGTACGGCAGAAGATCTTCATCACCTCATCGTGACGAGAGCAGATGTTCTCCTGGAGCTTCTCTGACGGCTCCACCAGCTTGTGTTTCTTGAATTGAGCCACATCAAAGTGAGGCTGAAGATGTTTCTCACAGTAAGAGACCAGACAGACCAGACAGGACTTGACAGCTCTCAGTTTCCTCCCAGTGCAGACATCACAGGCCACATCTTCAGGTCCAGCATAGCAGAGATCAGCAGGAGCAGCTTGGAGTCCAGTCTTCTTCAGCTCCTCCACTAAATCTGCTAACATGGTGTTTTTCACCAGGACAGGCCTCGGTGTGAAGCTCTGCCTACACTGAGGGCAGCTGTGGGTTTTCTTCTCATCCTCTTTGTCCCAGTAGCTTTGAATACAGTTCATGCAGTAGCTGTGTCCACAAGGAATAGCCACCGGATCCTTCAGTAGATCCAAACAGATGGAACAGCAGAACTTTGCTCGGTCCAGCTGATTGTTTTGTTGAGCCATTTCACCTCCGAGTGTCGACGACTGTCTGAGATTCACTTCCTGATAACTGAAACTAGTCTGAGCTCTGATCTGAACAACATGAGCTTCTGCAGTGAATGAGGCTCGTCAGCTCCTTCACTTCCTGGTTACACCCTCATTCAAAGTGCAGATCTGAAGGGGAGGGAACGAGGAGATAAAGTGACAGAGTGGAGCTGCTGTGTTTGAGAGCAGGAAGAAGAGGGAGGGCTGATCCAGCTGTGCTTCATTCCAGGACGAGGAGCCGCTCTGTGACTCTGGACTTTGTTCGCTCGTTTACAACGAAGCCTCAGTTAAAACCTGCTCCACATTTGAGAACATCAAAGTTTTTGTTTTTTTTCATCAATATTTTCTTATTGAGTTTTAACATAATAAAGGTACATACATATAAATATGTTTGACACTTAAGGGGGAAAAAATGACACAGACATTAAAATAAATAAATAATAACAATAAAATAATTAATAATCTTCACATAATATTAGTTTTGACACAACCTCTCTAACAAATATCGTCCGTCATCTCCACCATGTTCAAGAACGGATAAGAAAGGATTACAGATTTCCTCAAACCTCCTGTATTCACCTTTCACAACATGAGTTACCTTTTCCACAGACAGATTTATTGCCACGTCTTTCAGCCAGTTTCCTTCACTTGGTGCCTTTACGTTCTTCCATTGTAAAGCAGTTTGACGCTTTGCTTGTAATAGACACGTCTATAAATGTATATTCCTGACTCTTCAGTGGCACGTTTAGAGGATATAAGTGTAATATCAATGTGTTTGCAGATAACGGCGTATTGATATTCAGGATTTTATCTCTCAGTCACTTCACATCCTTCTGACATTTACTGTTCTGGTTTGAGCTTCCTCACACGCCTCCATCCAATCATTCACACGGATGTCCTCTTTGAATCCTTCCTCCATGCTTCAAGTTTGTTACCTGAGGAACCTTGTGACCTGACGCTATAGTGCCATATAGTAGTGAAATTAAGCCTCTGCTATAACAACCTTTCACTACTTCCTTCTCTAACATTGATAAAGAAGGCGTATCTAAAGAGTTATATTGATGAATGAAAATGAAATTCCTTATTTGTAAGTATTTAAAAACACGTTTTCTAGAGATATCGAATGTGTGGACCACTTCCTCAAAGGACATAAGTTTACTGGAGGAACATAGATCCACTACAGTTTTAACCCCTTTATCTGCACATACTTTAAAACCTGCCGCAGAGTTTAGGGCGTCTTTTGTTCCTTATGAAATTAGTAAACAGTTTATTAAGTCTTAGAAAAAAGTGTTTCGGAGGTACCAAGGGGATATTTTGAAACAGGTATAACAGCTTGGGCAGAATATTCAGTTTCAAAATATTTATGCGACCAAGTGTGGATACGGGTAAAGATGTCCGTCTTTCAATAGCATCAGAAGTATTTTCTAAAAGAGGGTCATAATTTACTGAAACAATACTCTCAAGTGTTGGTCCGATCTTCATGCTCAGATATGTAAAGCAGTCAGTTGTATTAAAAATGGATGCACCGTGGTTGGATTGTTGTCCATCTCTCTCACTCAGCAACATTAGCATGCTGTTAGTATTGTTGATGTTGAACCCAGAGATCTTCCCAACATTACTAATAAGCTCCAGTAAAGCAGGGATAGAGTTACTGAGGTGTTTTAAAAACAGAAGAACATCATCTGCAAAAAGGCGATTTTATGTTCCTCTTGACCAACAGTAATACAAGTTGTGACCATGTGTCTTCTAAGTGCATTTGCAAAGGTTCAGTGGAGATCGCAGAGAGGAGAGGAGAGAGAGGCGACCTCTGTCGACAGCCTCTGGAAATGATGAATGGTTTGGACGCCATGTTATCCGTTAGCTCCTCAGCTACAGGGTTGTTATAAAGTAGCCTGACCCACTTGCAGAATCGTTCCCCAAAACCAAACCTTGTCAGCAGGTCAAATAAATAAGGCCCTTCTACCCTATCGAAGGCCTTTTGGGCATCCAGTGATAGGATGGCAACATCTTGTTCGCCCCTCTGGTCATGAAGGATGTTGAGAAGCCTTCTAACATCATGAAGTCCCTGTCTGCGCTGTGTGACACCATTCTGGTCCTCTCCCATCAGCCTAGGTAGCATAACTTCCAGTCGCTTAGCCAAAAGCTTTGCATAATATTTTTGTGTCTGAGTTAATGAGACTCATTGGACGCATGTTTTCACATCTTGTGTTAGTTGTCCCTGGTTTTGGTAGTGATGTAATCAAAGCTCCTCTCATTGACACAGGGAGAAGACCTTCTTCCTGCTTTATCTCCATGTTTATCACCTTGTTTTCTATTTCAGTACCTTTGCAGCTGCTCTACTCGCTGACATTTCATTACAACAGGCCCTTTAGTAGCAGCACTTTATTAAGATCATCTGTATTATCAGTTGTTTTCTGATATATATCTTTAGTTTGGCTGTTTGAACTACAAAAGCCAATAATTTGACCTCTAATGAATACTTTGAATGCTTCCCATCTTACACATGCTGAGGTTTCACATGTATTAGTTTCAAAGTAAAGCTCTATTTGTTTACCAAGGAAGTCTATGAATGACGGGTCCTGAAGCCATCCTGTTTGAAGACGCCATTTAGGGGCGTCGCACACCATTTTATTACTGATATATATTAATGAAACTGCTGTATGGTCAGAGATAACGACACTGTGGTACTGACGATCTGTAATCCTGGGAAGCAGTTGTAAAGTAATCAATACCTGAGTATGTTTGGTGAGTACTAGAGTAGCATGAGGAAGCTATCGAGCTAGGATTAAGATGTCTCCAAATATCCAACAGATTTAAATCTTTCATGAACTGTTGGATCGGTCTTCTTGATTTGGCCTGTGTGTTGTCGATGCCTGTTGAACGATCTTTCACTGGGTCCAAAGTGCAAATCACATCACCTGCTATAAAGTATTGACCTGACAGGTCAGAGATTAAGAGAAATACATCATCGACTATCATCGTTAGGACCATATACGTTACTTAAGTACACTTTTTGAACAATAATAACTCACTGCTCAAGTGAAACTTCACCTTTCCAGTCTCAGACATCCCACTTTATAGGTGGAAGGTTATGAGAAAACACTTTTCCTTCAGCACGTTCATTAAGCATCGAGAAGCATAAACACAATATGAAAATAAACAAAATGAGACACATTATCACAAGGTTGCAATGAACTGTTGAGCCAGTGTTCATTCAGAGTCTGTCAAAGTCACATTGGCTGCCAGCTTTGTCCAGTCTACAGATTCATAATGGCTCATCCCAATGTGCTAACAGTCATTAACAAAAACATTAAAGTAGCTTTGCAGCGTTCTCCTAAACAACTGAAGTGTCTGGAGACTTCGTACAGCATTTACACAAAGACAGAAACAAGTTCATGCAGAACATTTGCTGAATTCACAAGAAGGAACAAATAATGAAGAATTAGTCAGAGACAGAGTTTCACACAGTTTATAAAGTGTCTCCAACTCAACAACTCACTAAATTGACACATTTTCAAAGGGAGTCTGGTGACTTTCTCCACGGGGACAAAGAAGTCGCCTATACTGGTTACTGTTTAGTGTATCTGTAAAATGTGACATGTTTAGCATCAATAAAATGTTTCTTCTTTCATAAATTGAGTGTAAATGGTGAAATCAGTGTAAACAGTGTGTTCAAACAGCTGCTAAATGTTGGCAGGTCAGACTTTAGCACTTTAGACACAGAAGCAGACAGGCTGGTGCAGCCATGCTGCCACAAACTGACACTTTCTACAAGGAAACACACAACTTACTGTTTTCATTTAATGCTGAATTTACAAGAAGGAGACAATGATTCAGAATTTGCTGCAGCTGTGTCACAAATCGTTTAAAGTTTCTCCTCATGAAACAACTCTTAAAATGATGCAATTTGTTAAGGGAGTCTGGTGAACCAGAGCAGCTGCTTCTGCTGCTCATTTGATGATTCATATGAATCAATGATGTGATTTCCATCTTTACCTGAAAATGATTAAAATGTGACTGTTAGTTGTAAAGAAAAGTGAAGTTTGGAGTAAAACCTTCAAACACAAGTGGTCAACCTGAACTTCAGCAGGTGGAAGTCTGTGTGAGCTGAACATTCAGACAGCGTCAGTGGACAGAGGGAGAAGAATCATCAGTTTTTTGGACATTAAAGCCTGTAAACGTCTTCTGAAAGACACCTGAAATAAAAATATGAGCCTGAAAATGAGCATAATATGTCTCCTTTGAGTAAAACATGCAGACAAAGTGAGCGGAGCTGCTTTAACCTCCACTACATCTCTGGTTAGCAGGATGACGGCGCCCTCTTGTGTCCTGCATCAGTTTTCACAGTTCACTTGTTGACCTGCTGTGATGTTCACTGCAGGAAGACATGTAGAAACTTCACTGAGCCTTTGGCAGCTTCAAACAACATCAGTAAAGACACATTTAAATATATGTGACATCACACTGTGTCAGTTTGTTCACAGGAGTCACAGCCTGTAACACTGATGCTGCATTCAGGTCACACGGGAAAGATGGGAGAGAAGAGATTCACCTTTACAAATATTCTTCACATCAGCTCTCAGGTTGTAAATAGTATTTAGGAATGTGACATTTGAGGCTTTTTAAGTTCTCTGACTTCTAGAATTATGATTCAACAACATGGAAATACTTGAAACCAAACGTGAAGAATAATTTATTCATTTGATGATTTTCTGACGGCTTCAGCTCTGAACATGAACTGTGAACTTTGTGGTGTTTGAGGAGGAAAAGTGCCTCAGTTATACTCTCATGTTAGTGTCACATGTTCTCCATCAGCTCTGTGTGAGACCCTGGAATGAAGACGACAAGAAAAGACTTTGTTCCTGTTTGTTTATTCACCATGTAAAGCTTCAGTTTGTTCACACGTCCCATCAGTAAAGTCTGTTCAATGACTCTGGTTCAGTGATTTCACTTCATCCACACAATCAGTTTGTTTGAATCTCAGCTACGTACAAGAAAATAATAAATGATCTTCCTCATATATTATTGAATTTGTGTGACGATTGGAACAACGACAGCTTTTGTTCTGCCCAACAAATAAATGTAAATGTGATTATAGATGAATTTAAACATGTACAAAGTGATGAGAACTAAATATGTAGGATAAATGAAGCTCTGCTGCTTTCTCTCTTTAGACTCATGCAGTGGGAGAGAAACAACAACATGCAAACACATCAGTACAAATATTCAACACACATTTAGAGCACAGACACGTTTATATCTTCATGCAGACAAATGTCAGTTCAGCTGAACAAAAGTCATCATGAGCAGTGAGAGCCTCCATGGTTAAACAGACACAGGAAGGAGCGCCACCTAAAGACACTCAAACATTTACACAACAACAGATGAGAAGACGTCAAAGTCCCGCCCATCATGTTTGATTGACAGGTGAAGACACCACACAACAATCAGCCACAAACATGAAGACAGAATAAGTTTAAGAGTTAAAACTCAGAGTTTAACTCACTGTCCCTTAAATGACTTCTGTCTATTTGACTTTACTGAACTCAGCAGTGGATTCAGACCAAACCCAAACTCCAGCATAGAGAGGTTCAGTGAATGTGGTCTGGACTCTGTGGAGGAGAGTGATGGTTTCAGAGACGCTGTAGAAGGACAGAATACCTGCACTGTGATCCAGGTACACTCCAACTCTGGAGGACACAGGACCTGAGACGGGAGTTTGGACATCGTTGTGATGAAATTTATAACTGTTATCGTCACAATCTAATGACCAAGATTTGTCATTTCGTCCAAACCAACATTCATAAGAGCTCCCTGCTCTGCTGATATTCTTGTATGCGACTGCTACTTCAACATTTCTCCCTCTCCTCTCCACCTCCCAGTAACAACGTCCAGTCAGACTCTCTCTACTCAGGACCTGAGGCCAGTAAGTGAATCTGTCTGGGTGACTAGAATAAGACTGATGTTGACTCATTCTTGTTGCTTTTCTGTTCCCCTCAGATAATAACAGCTTTGTGTGTGCTGTGTTTGGATCCAGTGTGATTTCACGTGAATATCTTAAGAGTCCAGCTCTGGTCTTGTTCTCTGGTTGTGGGTTTGACAGTAAAACATCCACTTCAGTCACTGTCAGTGAGATGTTTGTCCATGTCTCTCTCAGGACGTCCTGTAGTTTGTCTCTGACCTCTGACACAGCTGCTGTCACATCCTCAAAGTATCTCCGAGGACGGATATTGATGCTGGATGAGTGTGTAGACTCACTGAGTGCTGACAGTGAGGGGTAGTTGTGGAGAAACTGGTTGTGATCCTCTGTGTGTGAGAGCTTCTTCAGCTCAGTGTCTTTCCTCTTCAGCTCAGTGATCTCCTGCTCCAGCTTCTCCTGAAGCTCTTTGACTCGACTCACTTCAGTTTCCTGCTGGGATCTGACCTGCTGCTTCACCTCAGAGCGTCTTTTCTCCATGAGACGGATCAGCTCGGTGAAGATCTTCTCACTGTGCTCCGCTGCTTTATCAGCAGAGCCATTGATGGCCTCCACCTCCTGTTGAAGCACCTTCACATCTTCCTCTCTGTCCTGGATTCTCTGCTGGATGTTTTGTCGACTCACCTCCAGCTCTCTCTGCCTCTCAGTCCTCTCTGCTGCAGCTGACACTGTGTCGTGGCCTTTATGTTCGTCCATGGAGCACAAAATACAGATGGTCTGCTGATCAGTACGGCAGAAGATCTTCATCACCTCATCGTGACGAGAGCAGATGTTCTCCTGGAGCTTCTCTGACGGCTCCACCAGCTTGTGTTTCTTTAAAGGAGCTGCTTCATGATGAGGCTGCAGATGTTTCTCACAGTAAGAGGCCGGACAGGACAAACAGGACTTAACTGCTCTCAGTTTCCTCCCAGTGCAGACATCACAGGCCACATCTTCAGGTCCAGCATAGCAGAGATCAGCAGGAGCAGCTTGGAGTCCAGTCTTCTTCAGCTCCTCCACTAAATCTGCTAACACGGTGCTTTTCACCAGGACAGGCCTCGGTGTGAAGCTCTGCCTACACTGAGGGCAGCTGTGGGTTTTCTTCTCATCCTCTTCGTCCCAGTAGCTTTGAATACAGTTCATGCAGTAGCTGTGTCCACAAGGAATAGTCACCGGATCCTTCAGTACATCCAAACAGACGGAACAGCAGAACTTTGCTCGGTCCAGTTGATTGTTTTGTTGAGCCATTTCACCTCCGAGTGTCGACGACTGTCTGAGATTCACTTCCTGATAACTGAAACTAGTCTGAGCTCTGATCTGAACAACATGAGCTTCTGCAGTGAATGAGGCTCGTCAGCTCCTTCACTTCCTGGTTACACCCTCATTCAAAGTGCAGATCTGAAGGGGAGGGAACAAGGAGATAAAGTGACAGAGTGGAGCTGCTGTGTTTGAGAGCAGGAAGAAGAGGGAGGGCTGATCCAGCTGTGCTTCATTCCAGGACGAGGAGCCGCTCTGTGACTCTGGACTTTGTTCGCTCGTTTACAACGAAGCCTCAGTTAAAACCTGCTCCACATTTGACAACATCAAAGTTTTTAGTTGTGAAATATTTCTGGGCTCCTCAGGCTTTGCTGACGGCTCCATAGTTCTCTAACTCTTCCTCAGATTGTGTTCAGTTTTATTTTCCTGCTCATAAAAACAGTCGACCTTCAACAGGGAGTCATCAAACCAGCCTGTCATAAAACACTGAAGCCGCTGGAATAAAATGTTCTCACGTTTAATGATTAACATTTCTGTTTCACAACATCATCCTGAGTCAAACCAGCTTTTCAAGCTTCAAACTAAAATCATCAATCCAGATATTTGTTGTCACTCTGAACCCAGAAGGACACAAATGAACCAGATCAGCTGCTTCTGCTGTTCATGTGATGATTTATATGAATCAATAAATCAGTAAAGTGGATGTACTTTAGTCTGTTTCCTCGTGTGATCACAGCCAAACATTTGATTTCCATCATCGGGACCTTAAAATGATTTCAGGCTGACTGAAAACTGTTGATGTGAAAGTTTCGATGATGAATCGAATCTTCTTCAAACACATCGTCAGCTGAACTTCAGCAGGTGGACGCATGAAGTCGCATCAGGCCAAAAGAAACCACAAGACTTTTGTAAAACGTGGCTGATTTGAAGCTGAAATAAAGGAGGAAAAACTAAAGTTAAAATAAAAAAAGGCTGATGAAACAATAATTTAAGCTCTTTTAGTTGTAAATGATGTAATTCTCCACTGGGTGTAAAAGGTGAAGTGTCAGAGATGAGGACTCGTAACACCGGTGCATCACAAGGAGACATTTTATCATCTTTACTGTGTAAACCGACGAGTGTCAAACTTCAAGACTCTCACTTTAACTTCCTGCAGCGGGCTGACGATGTGTCCTGTGTGATGGATCAACCTCACACAGAGAGCTGACTGTAGTTTGAAGGAGGCAACACAGATCCAATCTGCACTTTCAGTGGTCCGACACACATTTACCATGATGTGTGACGCACTGCACCTTAATGATGAAGACTCACATCAGCCTCAACACATGTTGTTAACTAAAACTGTATAACAGGTGAGCTGAGGAGCTTTAACCTCCAACACATCTGTGGTTGGCAGGATGACGGCGCCCTCTTGTATTGGAACATTGGACCTGGATTCATTCTGTCATTTAAAGGTGAATAAAATCAGAGTTTTAAAATTAAAACCTCATCAGGTTCAGGAGTTTCTCTGCTGCTGACGTCTCGTGGCCTTTTTGCTCAGAGTAAATGTTCACAGAACAAATTCAACTTCAACAAAAGACAGAAATTATTGTTGGAATAAAAATTTATTGTATGTTCATATTCACAAAAAAGGAAACCAGATACTCTTCATAAAAAATGTATCTGAGAAATAAATAAGTGACGTTCAGGACAAAGAGTCAAACTGATGAACTGTTCCAGCTGACGGACCGACACTGGAGACACATGTGTTAAAGATCCAGCGTCATGAGAAATACATGAGACAGCTGCTGGTGTTTGTTGTTTGTGCCGGTCAACCTAAGCGAAGGGCCCGGCGGCCGGCTCGGGGATGTTGGTGGCGTGCATGTCGCGTGTCATGTTGGACTTCTCTTTGAATTTGGCCTGAAGCAGCGTGTGCTCGACGACGCCGATCCTCACGTCCATCTGAACGATCTCCTGCTTCAGCTTGGTCAAACTCTGCTTGATCTTCACCACCGGAGCTGAAGGAGGAATCAAACACAGACAGACGGTCGGTATCAAACACAGACGGACGGTCGGTATCAAACACAGACGGACGGTCGGTATCAAACACAGACGGACGGTCGGTATCAAACACAGACGGACGGTCGGTATCAAACACAGACGGACGGTCGGTATCAAACACAGACGGACGGTCGGTATCAAACACAGACGGACGGTCGGTATCAAACACAGACGTACGGTCGGTATCAAACACAGACAGGCGGTCGGTATCAAACACAGACAGACGGTATCAAACACACACAGACGGTCGGTATCAAACACAGACAGACAGACGTATCAAACACAGACAGACGGTCGTTATCAAACACAGACAGTCGGTATCAAACACAGACGGATGGTCGGTATCAAACACAGACAGACGGTCGGTGTCAAACACAGACAGACGGTCGGTATCAAACACAGACAGACAGACGTATCAAACACAGACAGACGGTCGTTATCAAACACAGACGGTCGGTATCAAACACAGACAGACGGTCGGTATCAAACACAGACAGTCGGTATCAAACACAGACAGACAGTCGGTATCAAACACAGACAGACGGTCGGTATCAAACACAGACGGTCGGTATCAAACACAGACGGACGGTCGGTATCAAACACAGACAGGCGGTCGGTATCAAACACAGACAGACGGTCGGTATCAAACACACACAGACGGTCGGTATCAAACACAGACAGACGGTCGGTATCAAACACAGACAGGCGGTCGGTATCAAACACAGACAGGCGGTATAAAACACAGACAGACGGTATAAAACACAGAAAGGCGGTCGGTATCAAACACAGACAGACGGTCGGTATCAAACACAGACAGTCGGTATAAAACACAGACGGACGGTCGGTATCAAACACAGACAGTCGGTATCAAACACAGACAGACGGTATCAAACACAGACAGACGGTCGGTATCAAACACAGACGGACGGTCGGTATCAAACACAGACAGACGGTCGGTATCAAACACGGACAGACGGTCGGTATCAAACACAGACAGACGGTCGGTATCAAACACGGACAGACGGTCGGTATCAAACACAGACGGACGGTCGGTATCAAACACAGACGGACGGTCGGTATCAAACACGGACAGACGGTCGGTATCAAACACAGACGGACGGTCGGTATCAAACACAGACGGACGGTCGGTATCAAACACAGACAGACGGTCGGTATCAAACACAGACAGACGGTCGGTATCAAACACAGACAGCTCATTCCTTCAAATTAACTTAGACACAGAGTCAGTCATCAGATTCACCTCCGTCAGACATGCTGCTGCCTTTCTCCTCCATCTCCTGCTTCACCTTCTCCAGCTCTTCACTGATCTGAAACACACAGAAGCTGAATTTAGAAGAAGGCACCAATGATTAAGAATTTGCTGCAGCTGTGTCACAAATCGTGTAAAGTTTCTCCTCACTCACCAACTCTCAAAATGATGCGATTTGTTAAGGGAGTCTGGTTTGAAGCGTTGGTTGAAGCAGACAGTGTGTTAACATCTGCTGCTAACATTGGCAGGTTAAGAGCCCAGACAAGTCATTTTGTCACCGTAACAACCATCACATCCTCCATTGATGATGTCCTTGTCGGGGACGCATCATGACATTTACAATGTGGTCCAATGTGTCCCAGACCACCTCGCCAGCGTCTTGGTGGTCATTTACACTTGTATTTAGAGCCGTCCGTTTGTGTTCGCATCACCAGAGATGAATGTTAATGTCGGGTCTTTCTCCACACGGACACGACCGCAGTGACATGAAAACATACGATGTGTTCACTGACCTCTGCCAGGACTCTGGTCCTCTCAGTCACTCCTCCACTGGCCTGCTGGTAGTGCTCCTTTGCCTGTTGGAGAACACGTGTTTGTTACCAGGTTTGTGTTTGGTCCTTAAATAAAGAATGATTTATATTTCCAAACTTGAAATCCAAACGTGCATCAGGACAGAACAACCTTTCTGTGTTTTTGCCCATTCCTAAAACCTTCAATCGATCAGCTGGAAGTTTTTGTTTGTCATACTTGTCTTTTGGCGTTTACCTCGCTGAGTTTGGCCTGAGCGCTGCGGTACTCCTGGATCAGATGCTCCAGCTGGTTGTTGATGTATTTCTCTCTGCTGCTCACCTTCTCAAGAGTCTTACCGATGTCCTCCTGCAGTTTGTCCAGGTAACTCTGCAGAGACAGGAAAGGACACACCAGGACGCCGTCATGACACACAGCTGGATATTATTAAAGGATGTTTCCAGAAGAATCCCTGCTGCCATTTTCAGTTCCAGCCCATGAACTTCTTCCTGTGTGTACATTTCTTCTGTACTCCAGATGAAGATGTTGATTTTCTCAACAAAAAGCGGTGGCTGCAGTAAAATGTTCCAGGCTGACGTCAGTAGATGATTGTGAGCTGAATATCGATTTGCAACATCACGCACTTGTTTGAGGGGAAGATGGGACGTCACCGCAGCCCACTGGAGTTCACCACATGGAAAAGCAAATTGCTGCAGCTGGAAGTGTTTTTAATGTTTTACGTTATCTTGGATTAGGCTTGATTGAACTAAAGTTGACTACTGGGCCTTGGCGGAGGTATGCGCTCTACTGAGCTGCTCTGGTTTCAGCTGTACTTACTGAATAGTGTCGGGTAGTTTATCATTTAGTCGTCATACATTCTGTGTGTAAAACTCTTACTTTCTAAAGTGTCGAGTAACGTGTTGGAAAATATTTGCCTCTGTGATGTCGTGGAGAGGAAACAAAGAAAACACTCAGCTGACGTGAGATCATTGTTCTTCTCTTCAACTGCAGCTTCAACTTTGTCAGTTCAATGAAAAAAAAGCAGCTAAATAAATGATTGTTTCTCACAGTAACGACACCAGTAGTGCTGCAGCATTCAATGTAGATCGTCTGCTGTAATTATACCAAGAAACAACAGCAGGTGGAGCCAGACACACACACACACACACACACACACACACACACACACACACAGCTGTATATAGTACATGTTAGTTAGTGTGTTTTCATCTTTGTGTTAAATAAAAGACTTTTGAACCTTCATGCTTTCTATTTTTATATTGTACAAGAGTGAATGTTGCCAACATCGACTGTCAAGAACTCAAAAATCCTTCGACCATTACAGGTGTTATGACAATATTGGTTGTAGTTATTAACTTAATTATTAATCCGTTACAAACAGTTTAGTACATTTTTATGAGACTGATTTGGTGAATTGACCATCTTTTCTGTTCTTCAAGGGTGGTGCCCCGAGGTGATCTAATATAAATTGGATCTTATTATTTATCATAATTAATAATTATCCCTGATAATCATTAATTGTTATTGATAGCCATATTTAACCCAAAACTCCCTATTAATGTTGCATGAAGCACTACAAAGATGACAAGAAAAGACTTTGTTCCTGTTTGTTTATTCACCATGTAAAGCTTCAGTTTGTTCACACGTCCCATCAGTAAAGTCTGTTCAGTGACTCAGGTTCAATGATTTCACTTCATCCACACAATCAGTTTGTTTGAATCTCAGCTACGTACAAGAAAACAATAAATGATCTTCCTCATATATTATTGACTTTGTGTGACGATTGGAACAACGACAGCTTTTGTTCTGCCAAACAAATAAATGTAAATGTGATTATAGATGAATTTAAACATGTACAAAGTGATGAGAACTAAATATGTAGGATAAATGAAGCTCTGCTGCTTTCTCTCTTTAGACTCATGCAGTGGGAGAGAAACAACAACATGCAAACACATCAGTACAAATATTCAACACACATTTAGAGCACAGACACGTTTATATCTTCATGCAGACAAATGTCAGTTCAGCTGAACAAAAGTCATCATGAGCAGTGAGAGCCTCCATGGTTAAACAGACACAGGAAGGAGCGCCACCTAAAGACACTCAAACATTTACACAACAACAGGTGAGAAGATGTCAAAGTCCCGCCCATCATGTTTGATTGACAGGTAAAGACACCACACAACAATCAGCCACAAACATGAAGACAGAATAAGTTTAAGAGTTAAAACTCAGAGTTTAACTCACTGTCCCTTAAATGACTTCTGTCTATTTGACTTTACTGAACTCAGCAGTGGCGTCAGAACAATAACCATTAACTCCAGCATAGAGAGGCTGAGTGAATGTGGTCTGGACTCTGTGGAGGAGAGTGATGGTTTCAGAGACGCTGTAGAAGGACAGAATACCTGCACTGTGATCCAGGTACACTCCAACTCTGGAGGACCGAGGACCTGAGACGGGAGTTTGGACTTTGTTGTGATAAAAGTAATATCTGTCATTGTAACAAACTAATGACCAAGATTTGTCATTTCGTCCAAACAAAGATTCATTAGATCTCCCTGCTCTGCTGATACTCTTGTATGCGACTGCTACTTCAACATTTCTCCCTCTCCACTCCACCTCCCAGTAACAACGTCCAGTCAGACTCTCTCTACTCAGGACCTGACAACAGTTAGTGAATCTGTCTGGGTGACTAGAATAAGACTGATGTTGACTCATTCTTGTTACTTTTCTGTTCCCCTCAGATAATAACAGCTGTGTGTTTGCTGTGTTTGGATCCAGTGTGATTTCACATGAATATCTTAAGAGTCCAGCTCTGGTCTTGTTCTCTGGTTGTGGGTTTGACAGTAAAACATCCACTTCAGTCACTGTCAGTGAGATGTTTGTCCATGTCTCTCTCAGGACGTCCTGTAGTTTGTCTCTGACCTCTGACACAGCTGCTGTCACATCCTCAAAGTATCTCAGAGGACGGATATTGATGCTGGATGAGTGTGTAGACTCACTGAGTGCTGACAGTGAGGGGTAGTTGTGTAGAAACTGGTTGTGATCCTCTGTGTGTGAGAGCTTCTTCAGCTCAGCGTCTTTCCTCTTCAGCTCAGTGATCTCCTGCTCCAGCTTCTCCTGAAGCTCTTTGACTCGACTCACTTCAGTTTCCTGCTGGGATCTGACCTGCTGCTTCACATCAGAGCGTCTTTTCTCCATGAGACGGATCAGCTCGGTGAAGATCTTCTCACTGTGCTCCACTGCTTTATCAGCAGAGCCATTGATGGCCTCCACCTCCTGTTGAAGCACCTTCACATCTTCCTCTCTGTCCTGGATTCTCTGCTGGATGTTTTGTCGACTCACCTCGAGCTCTCTCTGCCTCTCAGTCCTCTCTGCTGCAGCTGACACTGCGTCGTGGCCTTTATGTTCGTCCACAGAGCAGAGATAACAGATACACTGCTGATCAGTACGGCAGAACATCTTCATCACCTCATCGTGACGAGAGCAGATGTTCTCCTGGAGCTTCTCTGACGGCTCCACCAGCTTGTGTTTCTTTAAAGGAGCTGCTTCATAATGAGGCTGAAGATGTTTCTCACAGAAAGAGGCCAAACAGGACAAACAGGACTTAACTGCTCTCAGTTTCCTCCCAGTGCAGACATCACAGGCCACATCTTCAGGTCCAGCATAGCAGAGATCAGCAGGAGCAGCTTGGAGTCCAGTCTTCTTCAGCTCCTCCACTAAATCTGCTAACATGGTGTTTTTCACCGGGACAGGCCTCGGTGTGAAGCTCTGCCTACACTGAGGGCAGCTGTGGGTTTTCTTCTCATCCTCTTTGTCCCAGTAGCTTTGAATACAGTTCATGCAGTAGCTGTGTCCACAAGGAATAGTCACCGGATCCTTCAGTAGATCCAAACAGATGGAACAGCAGAACTTTGCTCGGTCCAGTTGATTGTTTTGTTGAGCCATTTCACCTCCGAGTGTCGACGACTGTCTGAGATTCACTTCCTGATAACTGAAACTAGTCTGAGCTCTGATCTGAACAACATGAGCTTCCGCAGTGAATGAGGCTCGTCAGCTCCTTCACTTCCTGGTTACACCCTCATTCAAAGTGCAGATCTGAAGGGGAGGGAACAAGGAGATATAGTGACAGAGTGGAGCTGCTGTGTTTGAGAGCAGGAAGAAGAGGGAGGGCTGATCCAGCTGTGCTTCATTCCAGGACGAGGAGGTTTGAGAGAAACACTGTTTAACACTTGTTTACAACAGAGATCATTTCTCTGTTAAAAACACTGATCACTTCAGTTTCTAGGAGGTGAACTCTTCTTAGAATCAGAGGGTTTGATGACGACTCTCCAGTTTTCACAATCAGCTCATTTGTTCTCCTAAAATATAGTTTAATTAAAGTTTTCCATGGTTGCAGTGATTCTAAGACATCAGATGAACACGTTAAACTCAGAATATAATCTGGATTAAAAGCTGTATTTTGATGTGAGATGCGTTCAAACAAAGAAATCAAAAGTGTCTTGTTCCGTCTCTGAATCCCACAACATGAATGCATCAGATCATTTGACTCTGCAGTTCAGGTGGAGACCGTCATGATGACTGGATGAATCTGGGAAATCTACACGTTTACACATCGCATCAGTAGCTGCTGATATTTCCTTCAGTGTTAACTCTTCTTCTAGATGAATCTCATCTTCTTCTGAACTCTGTGGTAAGTTAAGATTATCTAAGAACTGCGTCTGGAGGTCCAAGTTAGGAGAGCACTCTCAACCACACAGCTTTCCATAATAATCTCTACATGCTTCATTAATCTTCACCAGTGATGGGAGTAACGCCGTTACTAGTAACGGCGTTACTAACGCCGTTACTTTTTTCACTAACGAGTAATGTAACTAATTACTTTGACTGTCACTGTAACGCCGTTGCCATATCCGACACCCCGTTACCGTGCGTTACTAGTCGCATAATGAGTTTTTTTTCCCTTAACTTCATGATTGAACTCGTGTGTGCCTGTCTTAATAATAATAATAATAATAATAATAATAATAATAATACATGAGTTTTATATAGCGCTTTGCGTGATACTCAAAGTCGCTTGAGAGAGAGGAGGATGAGAGAGCCGTCTCAGCAATTATTGGCTGATGTGTAGTGAGATTACGTCTTCAGCCAATCAGAGAATTGGGTATGTGTTTCCGCATGCATAGTGCCGGGTACAGAGATTTGAAAGAACCGCATAAGTGATGATGATTGGCTAAGGTAGAGTAAAAGTAAGCTGCAGCAACGGCGAGTCCGTAGAGAAAGTTGGCGTTTTCAAAGTGGAAGTACAGACACTACTTTAATCTCCTTGAGGTAAAAGGCAAGAACGTACATGTGAAGTGTACATTATGTCCCAGAGCGAAGTGTTTGTCCACGTCCGTTGTAAGCAACTCTAATCTAATGAAGCATCTCTCAGCGGCACACGCTTCTACAAAACTAGTGGCCAAAAACACTGTTGTTGACACTGCTGATGATGACTGCAGGCCAGGTGTGGCTAACGTGAGCTCCGCTAACAAAGAAGGACACGGAGCCACGCCGCCCAAGCAGCTGAAGTTGGATTTGTCCAAGTACTTCATATTGTTAAACTGTTTCTTTCGTTTTTAAGAAAGTACTTGAAATACAGTATGTCAGTACAGTAACTTGTGTGAAGGTTTGATTTATTTAATTTACACTACAGAGAATTAAAGCACTTCATATTTAAACTGTGTACTTTTATTTTTACGAAAATATTTGAACAGTACAGTATGAACAGAGAGTTAAAAGCACTTCATATTGTTACACTGTGTATTTTTTGTGATGAAGAAAATACTTGAGGTACAGTACGTCTACCAGTTGTGGTCTGTTGAGGTGCAATAAATATTAAAGGTTCTGTGTAGGTGTCTATGCAGTTCTATTCTATGCAACTGGCTTGTGAAACCCGCTTAGAAAAAAATCCAAATTCTTAGACATATTTAAACTTAAAAAAAAAGTAACGCAATAGTTACTTTCCCTGGTAACTAGTTACTTTTATAGTGGAGTAATTAAGTTACTAACTCAGTTACTTTTTGGGAGAAGTAACTAGTAACTATAACTAATTACTTTTTAAAAGTAACGTGCCCAACACTGATCTTCACTGGATCTCTTATGTTTCCTGATGGGCCTTCAGTTGTGGTAACAGCTCGCTCAGTTTGTCTTAGTTTGATCTGCCATGCGAGTCGTCTTCCTGCTTTATCTCCATGTTCGTCACCTTGTTTTCTATTTCAGTACCTTTGCAGCTGCTCTACTCGCTGACATTTCATTACAACAGGCCCTTTAGTAGCAGCACTTTATTAAGATCATCTGTATTATCAGTTGTTTTCTGATATATATCTTTAGTTTGGCTGTTTGAACTACAAAAGCCAATAATTTGACCTCTGATGAATACTTTGAATGCTTCCCATCTTACACATGCTGAGGTTTCACATGTATTAGTTTCAAAGTAAAGCTCTATTTGTTTACCAAGGAAGTCTATGAATGACGGGTCCTGAAGCCATCCTGTTTGAAGACGCCATTTAGGGGCGTCGCACACCATTTTATTACTGATATATATTAATGAAACTGCTGTATGGTCAGAGATAACGACACTGTGGTACTGACGATCTGTAATCCTGGGAAGCAGTTGAAAAGTAATCAATACCTGAGTATGTTTGGTGAGTACTAGAGTAGCATGAGGAAGCTATCGAGCTGGGATTAAGATGTCTCCAAATATCCAACAGATTTAAATCTTTCATCAACTGTTGGATCGGTCTTCTTCATTTGGCCTGTGTGTTGTCGATGCCTGTTGAACGATCTTTCACTGGGTCCAAAGTGCAAATCACATCACCTGCTATCAAGTATTGACCTGACAGGTCAGAGATTAAGAGAAATAAATCATCGACTATCATCGTTAGGACCATATACGTTACTTAAATACACTTTTTGAACAATAATAACTCACTGCTCAAGTGAAACTTCACCTGTCCAGTCTCAGACATCCCACTTTATAGGTGGAAGGTTGTGACAAAACACTTTTCCTTCAGCACGTTCATTAAGCATCGAGAAGCATAAACACAATATGAAAATAAACAAAATGAGACACATTATCACAGGGTTGCAATGAACTGTTGAGCCAGTGTTCATTCAGAGTCTGTCAAAGTCACATTGGCTGCCAGCTTTGTCCAGTCTATAGATTCATAATGGCTCATCCCAATGTGCTAACAGTCATTAACAAAAACATTAAAGTAGCTTTGCAGCGTTCTCCTAAACAACTGAAGTGTCTGGAGACTTCGTACAGCATTTACACAAAGACAGAAAGAAGTTCATGCACAACATTTGCTGAATTCACAAGAAGGAACAAATAATGAAGAATTAGTCAGAGACAGAGTTTCACACAGTTTATAAAGTGTCTCCAACTCAACAACTCACTAAATTGAGACATTTTCAAAGGGAGTCTGGTGACTTTCTCCACGGGGACAAAGAAGTCGCCTATACTGGTTACTGTTTAGTGTATTTGTAAAATGTGACATGTTTAGCGTCAATAAAATGTTTCTTCTTTCATAAATTGAGTGTAAATGGTGAAATGAGTGTAAACAGTGTGTTCAAACAGCTGCTAAATGTTGGCAGGTCAGACTTTAGCACTTTAGACACAGAAGCAGACAGGCTGGTGCAGCCATGCTGCCACAAACTGACACTTTCTACAAGGAAACACACAACTTACTGTTTTCATTTAATGCTGAATTTACAAGAAGGAGACAATGATTCAGAATCTGCTGCAGCTGTGTCACAAATCGTTTAAAGTTTCTCCTCATGAAACAACTCTTAAAATGATGCAATTTGTTAAGGGAGTCTGGTGAACCAGATCAGCTGCTTCTGCTGCTCATTTGATGATTCATATGAATCAATGATGTGATTTCCATCTTTGCCTGAAAATGATTAAAATGTGACTGTTAGTTGTAAAGAAAAGTGAAGTTTGGAGTAAAACCTTCAAACACAAGTGGTCGACCTGAACTTCAGCAGGTGGAAGTCTGTGTGAGCTGAACATTCAGACAGCGTCAGTGGACAGAGGGAGAAGAATCATCAGTTTTTTGGACATTAAAGCCTGTAAACGTCTTCTGAAAGACACCTGAAATAAAAACATGGGCCTGAAAATGAGCATAATATGTCTCCTTTGAGTAAAACATGCAGACAAAGTGAGCGGAGCTGCTTTAACCTCCACTACATCTCTGGTTAGCAGGATGACGGCGCCCTCTTGTGTCCTGCATCAGTTTTCACAGTTCACTTGTTGACCTGCTGTGATGTTCACTGCAGGAAGACATGTAGAAACTTCACTGAGCCTTTGGCAGCTTCAAACAACATCAGTAAAGACACATTTAAATATATGTGACATCACACTGTGTCAGTTTGTTCACAGGAGTCACAGCCTGTAACACTGATGCTGCATTCAGGTCACACGGGAAAGACGGGAGAGAAGAGTTTCACCTTTACAAATATTCTTCACATCAGCTCTCAGGTTGTAAATAGTATTTAGGAATGTGACATTTGAGGCTTTTTAAGTTCTCTGACTTCTTAATTATGATTCAACAACATGGAAATACTTGAAACCAAACGTGAAGAATAATTTATTCATTTGATGATTTTCTGACGGCTTCAGCTCTGAACATGAACTGTGAACTTTGTGGTGTTTGAGGAGGAAAAGTGCCTCAGTTATACTCTCATGTTAGTGTCACATGTTCTCCATCAGCTCTGTGTGAGACCCTGGAATGAAGACGACAAGAAAAGACTTTGTTCCTCTTTGTTTATTCACCATGTAAAGCTTCAGTTTGTTCACACGTCCCATCAGTAAAGTCTGTTCAATGACTCTGGTTCAATGATTTCACTTCATCCACACAATCAGTTTGTTTGAATCTCAGCTACGTACAAGAAAATAATAAATGATCTTCCTCATATATTATTGAATTTGTGTGACGATTGGAACAACGACAGCTTTTGTTCTGCCAAACAAATAAATGTAAATGTGATTATAGATGAATTTAAACATGTACAAAGTGATGAGAACTAAATATGTAGGATAAATGAAGCTCTGCTGCTTTCTCTCTTTAGACTCATGCAGTGGGAGAGAAACAACAACATGCAAACACATCAGTACAAATATTCAACACACATTTAGAGCACAGACACGTTTATATCTTCATGCAGACAAATGTCAGTTCAGCTGAACAAAAGTCATCATGAGCAGTGAGAGCCTCCATGGTTAAACAGACACAGGAAGGAGCGCCACCTAAAGACACTCAAACATTTACACAACAACAGGTGAGAAGACGTCAAAGTCCCGCCCATCATGTTTGATTGACAGGTGAAGACACCACACAACAATCAGCCACAAACATGAAGACAGAATAAGTTTAAGAGTTAAAACTCAGAGTTTAACTCACTGTCCCTTAAATGACTTCTGTCTATTTGAGTTTACAGAACTCAGCAGTGGTGTCAGAACAATAAACCCAAACTCCAGCATAGAGAGGCTGAGTGAATGTGGTCTGGACTCTGTGGAGGAGAGTGATGGTTTCAGAGACGCTGTAGAAGGACAGAATACCTGCACTGTGATCCAGGTACACTCCAACTCTGGAGGACCGAGGACCTGAGACGGGAGTTTGGACATTGTTGTGATAAAAGTTATAACTGTTATTGTCACAAACTAATGACCAAGATTTGTCATTTCGTCCAAAAAAAGATTCAACCCCTGTTCTGCTGATACTCTTGTATGCGACTGCTACTTCAACTCTCCCTCTCCTCTCCACCTCCCAGTAACAACGTCCAGTCAGACTCTCTCTACTCAGGACCTGACGATAGTCAGTGAATCTGTCTGGGTGACTAGAATAAGACTGTGGTTGACTCATTCTTGTTGCTTTTCTGTTCCCCTCAGATAATAACAGCCATGTGTGTGCTGTGTTTGGATCCAGTGCGATTTCACGTGAATATCTAAAGAGTCCAGCTCTGGTCTCAGGCTCTGGTTGTGGGTGTGACAGTAAAACATCCACTTCAGTCACTGTCAGTGAGATGTTTGTCCATGTCTCTCTCAGGACGTCCTGTAGTTTGTCTCTGGCCTCTGACACAGCTGCTGTCACATCCTCAAAGTATCTCAGAGGACGGATATCGATGCTGGATGAGTGTGTAGACTCACTGAGTGCTGACAGTGAGGGGTAGTTGTGTAGAAACTGGTTGTGATCCTCTGTGTGTGAGAGCTTCTTCAGCTCAGCGTCTTTCCTCTTCAGCTCAGTGATCTCCTGCTCCAGCTTCTCCTGAAGCTCTTTGACTCGACTCACTTCAGTTTCCTGCTGGGATCTGACCTGCTGCTTCACATCAGAGCGTCTTTTCTCCATGAGACGGATCAGCTCGGTGAAGATCTTCTCACTGTGCTCCACTGCTTTATCAGCAGAGCCATTGATGGCCTCCACCTCCTGTTGAAGCACCTTCACATCTTCCTCTCTGTCCTGGATTCTCTGCTGGATGTTTTGTCGACTCCCCTCCAGCTCTCTCTGCCTCTCAGTCCTCTCTGCTGCAGCTGACACTGTGTCGTGGCCTTTATGTTCGTCCATGGAGCACAAAATACAGATGGTCTGCTGATCAGTACGGCAGAAGATCTTCATCACCTCATCGTGACGAGAGCAGATGTTCTCCTGGAGCTTCTTGGACGGCTCCACCAGCTTGTGTTTCTTTAAAGGAGCTGCTTCATAATGAGGCTGCAGATGTTTCTCACAGTAAGAGGCCGGACAGGACAAACAGGACTTAACTGCTCTCAGTTTCCTCCCAGTGCAGACATCACAGGCCACATCTTCAGCTCCAGCATAGCAGAGATCAGCAGGAGCAGCTTGGAGTCCAGTCTTCTTCAGCTCCTCCACTAAATCTGCTAACATGGTGTTTTTCACCAGGACAGGCCTCGGTGTGAAGCTCTGCCTACACTGAGGGCAGCTGTGGGTTTTCTTCTCATCCTCTTTGTCCCAGTAGCTTTGAATACAGTTCATGCAGTAGCTGTGTCCACAGGGAATCGTCACCGGATCCTTCAGTAGATCCAAACAGATGGAACAGCAGAACTTTGCTCGGTCCAGTTGATTGTTTTGTTGAGCCATTTCACCTCCGAGTGTCGACGACTGTCTGAGATTCACTTCCTGATAACTGAAACTAGTCTGAGCTCTGATCTGAACAACATGAGCTTCTGCAGTGAATGAGGCTCGTCAGCTCCTTCACTTCCTGGTTACACCCTCATTCAAAGTGCAGATCTGAAGGGGAGGGAACAAGGAGATAAAGTGACAGAGTGGAGCTGCTGTGTTTGAGAGCAGGAAGAAGAGGGAGGGCTGATCCAGCTGTGCTTCATTCCAGGACGAGGAGGTTTGAGAGAGACACTGTTTAACACTTGTTCACAACAGAGATCATTTCTCTGTTAAAAACACTGATCACTTCAGTTTCTAGGAGGTGAACTCTTCTTAGAATCAGAGGGTTTGATGACGACTCTCCAGTTTTCACAATCAGCTCATTTGTTCTCCTAAAATATAGTTTAATTAAAGTTTTCCATGGTTGCAGTGATTCTAAGACATCAGATGAACACGTTAAACTCAGAATATAATCTGGATTAAAAGCTGTATTTTGATGTGAGATGCGTTCAAACAAAGAAATCAAAAGTGTCTTGTTCCGTCTCTGAATCCCACAACATGAATGCATCAGATCATTTGACTCTGCAGTTCAGGTGGAGACCGTCATGATGACTGGATGAATCTGGGAAATCTACACGTTTACACATCGCATCAGTAGCTGCTGATATTTCCTTCAGTGTTAACTCTTCTTCTAGATGAATCTCATCTTCTTCTGAACTCTGTGGTAAGTTAAGATTATCTAAGAACTGCGTCTGGAGGTCCAAGTTAGGAGAGCACTCTGAACCACACAGCTTTCCATAATAATCTCTACATGCTTCATTAATCTTCACTGGATCTCTTATGTTTCCTGATGGGCCTTCAGTTGTGGTAACAGCTCGCTCAGTTTGTCTTAGTTTGATCTGCCATGCGAGTCGTCTTCCTGCTTTATCTCCATGTTCGTCACCTTGTTTTCTATTTCAGTACCTTTGCAGCTGCTCTACTCGCTGACATTTCATTACAACAGGCCCTTTAGTAGCAGCACTTTATTAAGATCATCTGTATTTTCAGTTGTTTTCTGATATATATCTTTAGTTTGGCTGTTTGAACTACAAAAGCCAATAGTTTGACCTCTGATGAATACTTTGAATGCTTCCCATCTTACACATGCTGAGGTTTCACATGTATTAGTTTCAAAGTAAAGCTCTATTTGTTTACCAAGGAAGTCTATGAATGACGGGTCCTGAAGCCATCCTGTTTGAAGACGCCATTTAGGGGCGTCGCACACCATTTTATTACTGATATATATTAATGAACCTGCTGTATGGTCAGAGATAACGACACTGTGGTACTGACGATCTGTAATCCTGGGAAGCAGTTGAAAAGTAATCAATACCTGAGTATGTTTGGTGAGTACTAGAGTAGCATGAGGAAGCTATCGAGCTAGGATTAAGATGTCTCCAAATATCCAACAGATTTAAATCTTTCATGAACTGTTGGATCGGTCTTCTTCATTTGGCCTGTGTGTTGTCGATGCCTGTTGAACGATCGTTCACTGGGTCCAAAGTGGAAATCACATCACCTGCTATCAAGTATTGACCTGACAGGTCAGAGATTAAGAGAAATACGTCATCGACTATCATCGTTAGGACCATATACGTTACTTAAATACACTTTTTGAACAATAATAACTCACTGCTCAAGTGAAACTTCACCTGTCCAGTCTCAGACATCCCACTTTATAGGTGGAAGGTTGTGACAAAACACTTTTCCTTCAGCACGTTCATTAAGCATCGAGAAGCATAAACACAATATGAAAATAAACAAAATGAGACACATTATCACAGGGTTGCAATGAACTGTTGAGCCAGTGTTCATTCAGAGTCTGTCAAAGTCACATTGGCTGCCAGCTTTGTCCAGTCTATAGATTCATAATGGCTCATCCCAATGTGCTAACAGTCATTAACAAAAACATTAAAGTAGCTTTGCAGCGTTCTCCTAAACAACTGAAGTGTCTGGAGACTTCGTACAGCATTTACACAAAGACAGAAAGAAGTTCATGCAGAACATTTGCTGAATTCACAAGAAGGAACAAATAATGAAGAATTAGTCAGAGACAGAGTTTCACACAGTTTATAAAGTGTCTACAACTCAACAACTCACTAAATTGAGACATTTTCAAAGGGAGTCTGGTGACTTTCTCCACGGGGACAAAGAAGTCGCCTACACTGGTTACTGTTTAGTGTATCTGTAAAATGTGACATGTTTAGCATCAATAAAATGTTTCTTCTTTCATAAATTGAGTGTAAATGGTGAAATCAGTGTAAACAGTGTGTTCAAACAGCTGCTAAATGTTGGCAAGTCAGACTTTAGCACTTTAGACACAGAAGCAGACAGGCTGGTGCAGCCATGCTGCCACAAACTGACACTTTCTACAAGGAAACACACAACTTACTGTTTTCATTTAATGCTGAATTTACAAGAAGGAGACAATGATTCAGAATCTGCTGCAGCTGTGTCACAAATCGTTTAAAGTTTCTCCTCATGAAACAACTCTTAAAATGATGCAATTTGTTAAGGGAGTCTGGTGAACCAGATCAGCTGCTTCTGCTGTTCATTTGATGATTCATATGAATCAATGATGTGATTTCCATCTTTACCTGAAAATGATTAAAATGTGACTGTTAGTTGTAAAGAAAAGTGAAGTTTGGAGTAAAACCTTCAAACACAAGTGGACGACCTGAACTTCAGCAGGTGGAAGTCTGTGTGAGCTGAACATTCAGACAGCGTCAGTGGACAGAGGGAGAAAAATCATCAGTTTTTTGGACATTAAAGCCTGTAAACGTCTTCTGAAAGACACCTGAAATAAAAACATGGGCCTGAAAATGAGCATAATATGTCTCCTTTGAGTAAAACATGCAGACAAAGTGAGCGGAGCTGCTTTAACCTCCACTACATCTCTGGTTAGCAGGATGACGGCGCCCTCTTGTGTCCTGCATCAGTTTTCACAGTTCACTTGTTGACCTGCTGTGATGTTCACTGCAGGAAGACATGTAGAAACTTCACTGAGCCTTTGGCAGCTTCAAACAACATCAGTAAAGACACATTTAAATATATGTGACATCACACTGTGTCAGTTTGTTCACAGGAGTCACAGCCTGTAACACTGATGCTGCATTCAGGTCACACGGGAAAGATGGGAGAGAAGAGATTCACCTTTACAAATATTCTTCACATCAGCTCTCAGGTTGTAAATAGTATTTAGGAATGTGAGATTTGAGGCTTTTTAAGTTCTCTGACTTCTAGATTTATGATTCAACAACATGGAAATACTTGAAACCAAACGTGGAGAATAATTTATTCATTTGATGATTTTCTGACGGCTTCAGCTCTGAACATGAACTGTGAACTTTGTGGTGTTTGAGGAGGAAAAGTGCCTCAGTTATACTCTCATGTTAGTGTCACATGTTCTCCATCAGCTCTGTGTGAGACCCTGGAATGAAGACGACAAGAAAAGACTTTGTTCCTGTTTGTTTATTCACCATGTAAAGCTTCAGTTTGTTCACACGTCCCATCAGTAAAGTCTGTTCAGTGACTCTGGTTCAATGATTTCACTTCATCCACACAATCAGTTTGTTTGAATCTCAGCTACGTACAAGAAAATAATAAATGATCGTCCTCATATATTATTGAATTTGTGTGACGATTGGAACAACGACAGCTTTTGTTCTGCCAAACAAATAAATGTAAATGTGATTATAGATGAATTTAAACATGTACAAAGTGATGAGAACTAAATATGTAGGATAAATGAAGCTCTGCTGCTTTCTCTCTTTAGACTCATGCAGTGGGAGAGAAACAACAACATGCAAACACATCAGTACAAATATTCAACACACATTTAGAGCACAGACACGTTTATATCTTCATGCAGACAAATGTCAGTTCAGCTGAACAAAAGTCATCATGAGCAGTGAGAGCCTCCATGGTTAAACAGACACAGGAAGGAGCGCCACCTAAAGACACTCAAACATTTACACAACAACAGGTGAGAAGATGTCAAAGTCCCGCCCATCATGTTTGATTGACAGGTGAAGACACCACACAACAATCAGCCACAAACATTAAGACAGAATAAGTTTAAGAGTTAAAACTCAGAGTTTAACTCACTGTCCCTTAAATGACTTCTGTCTATTTGACTTTACTGAACTCAGCACTGGTGTCAGAACAATAAACCCAAACTCCAGCATAGAGAGGCTGAGTGAATGTGGTCTGGACTCTGTGGAGGAGAGTGATGGTTTCAGAGACGCTGTAGAAGGACAGAATACCTGCACTGTGATCCAGGTACACTCCAACTCTGGAGGACCGAGGACCTGAGACGGGAGTTTGGACATTGTTGTGATAAAAGTAATAACTGTTATTGTAACGTTGTAATGACCAAGATTTGTCATTTCGTCCAAACCAACATTCATTATAGCTCCCTGCTCTCCTGATACTCTTGTATGCGACTGCTACATAAACTCCTCCTCTCAGCTCCACCTCCCAGTAACAACGTCCAGTCAGACTCTCTCTACTCAGGACCTGACGATAGTAAGTGAATCTGTCTGGGTGACTAGAATAAGACTGTGGTTGACTCATTCTTGTTACTTTTCTGTTCCCCTCAGATAATAACAGCTCTGTGTGTTTGCTGTGTTTGGATCCAGTGTGATTTCACGTGAATATCTTAAGAGTCCAGCTCTGGTCTTTGGCTCTTGTGGCAGTAAAACATCCACTTCAGTCACTGTCAGTGAGATGTTTGTCCATGTGTCTCTCAGGACGTCCTGTAGTTTGTCTCTGACCTCTGACACAGCTGCTGTCACATCCTCAAAGTACTTCAGAGGACGGATATTGATGCTGGATGAGTGTGTAGACTCACTGAGTGCTGACAGTGAGGGGTAGTTGTGTAGAAACTGGTTGTGATCCTCTGTGTGTGAGAGCTTCTTCAGCTCAGCGTCTTTCCTCTTCAGCTCAGTGATCTCCTGCTCCAGCTTCTCCTGAAGCTCTTTGACTCGACTCACTTCAGTTTCCTGCTGGGATCTGACCTGCTGCTTCACATCAGAGCGTCTTTTCTCCATGAGACGGATCAGCTCGGTGAAGATCTTCTCACTGTGCTCCGCTGCTTTATCAGCAGAGCCATTGATGGCCTCCACCTCCTGTTGAAGCACCTTCACATCTTCCTCTCTGTCCTGGATTCTCTGCTGGATGTTTTGTCGACTCCCCTCCAGCTCTCTCTGCCTCTCAGTCCTCTCTGCTGCAGCTGACACTGTGTCGTGGCCTTTATGTTCGTCCATGGAGCACAAAATACAGATACACTGCTGATCAGTACGGCAGAAGATCTTCATCACCTCATCGTGACGAGAGCAGATGTTCTCCTGGAGCTTCTCTGACGGCTCCACCAGCTTGTGTTTCTTTAAAGGAGCTGCTTCATAATGAGGCTGAAGATGTTTCTCACAGTAAGAGGCCGGACAGGACAAACAGGACTTAACTGCTCTCAGTTTCCTCCCAGTGCAGACATCACAGGCCACATCTTCAGCTCCAGCATAGCAGAGATCAGCAGGAGCAGCTTGGAGTCCAGTCTTCTTCAGCTCCTCCACTAAATCTGCTAACATGGCGTTTTTCACCAGGACAGGCCTCGGTGTGAAGCTCTGCCTACACTGAGGGCAGCTGTGGGTTTTCTTCTCATCCTCTGTGTCCCAGTAGCTTTGAATACAGTTCATGCAGTAGCTGTGTCCACAGGGAATAGCCACCGGATCCTTCAGTAGATCCAAACAGATGGAACAGCAGAACTTTGCTCGGTCCAGTTGATTGTTTTGTTGAGCCATTTCACCTCCGCGTGTCGACGACTGTCTGAGATTCACTTCCTGATAACTGAAACTAGTCTGAGCTCTGATCTGAACAACATGAGCTTCCGCAGTGAATGAGGCTCGTCAGCTCCTTCACTTCCTGGTTACACCCTCATTCAAAGTGCAGATCTGAAGGGGAGGGAACAAGGAGATAAAGTGACAGGGTGGAGCTGCTGTGTTTGAGAGCAGGAAGAAGAGGGAGGGCTGATCCAGCTGTGCTTCATTCCAGGACGAGGAGCCGCTCTGTGACTCTGGACTTTGTTCGCTCGTTTACAACGAAGCCTCAGTTAAAACCTGCTCCACATTTGACAACATCAAAGTTTTTAGTTGTGAAATATTTCTGGGCTCCTCAGGCTTTGCTGACGGCTCCATAGTTCTCTAACTCTTCCTCAGATTGTGTTCAGTTTTATTTTCCTGCTCATAAAAACAGTCGACCTTCAACAGGGAGTCATCAAACCAGCCTGTCATAAAACACTGAAGCCGCTGGAATAAAATGTTCTCACGTTTAATGATTAACATTTCTGTTTCACAACATCAACCTGAGTCAAACCAGCTTTTCAAGCTTCAAACTAAAATCATCAATCCAGATATTTGTTGTCACTCTGAACCCAGAAGGACACAAATGAACCAGATCAGCTGCTTCTGCTGTTCATGTGATGATTTATATGAATCAATAAATCAGTAAAGTGGATGTACTTTAGTCTGTTTCCTCGTGTGATCACAGCCAAACATTTGATTTCCATCATCGGGACCTTAAAATGATTTCAGGCTGACTGAAAACTGTTGATGTGAAAGTTTCATCTTGAAATCGAATCTTCTTCAAACACAACATCGTCAGCTGAACTTCAGCAGGCGGACGCATGAAGTCACATCAGGCCAAAAGAAACCGCAAGACTTTTGTAAAACGTGGCTGATTTGAAGCTGAAATAAAGGAGGAAAAACTAAAGTTAAAATAAAAAAAGGCTGATGAAACAATAATTTAAGCTCTTTTAGTTGTAAATGATGTAATTCTCCACTGGGTGTAAAAGGTGAAGTGTCAGAGATGAGGACTCGTAACACCGGTGCATCACAAGGAGACATTTTATCATCTTTACTGTGTAAACCGACGAGTGTTAAACTTCAAGACTCTCACTTTAACTTCCTGCAGCGGGCTGACGATGTGTCCTGTGTGATGGATCAACCTCACACACAGAGAGCTGACTGTAGTTTGAAGGAGGCAACACAGATCCAATCTGCACTTTCAGTGGTCCGACACACATTTACCATGATGTGTGACGCACTGCACCTTAATGATGAAGACTCACATCAGCCTCAACACACGTTGTTAACTAAAACTGTGTAACAGGTGAGCTGAGGAGCTTTAACCTCCAACACATCTGTGGTTGGCAGGATGACGGCGCCCTCTTGTGTTGGAACATTGGACCTGGATTCATTCTGTCATTTAAAGGTGAATAAAATCAGAGTTTTAAAATTAAAACCTCATCAGGTTCAGGAGTTTCTCTGCTGCTGACGTCTCGTGGCCTTTTTGCTCAGAGTAAATGTTCACAGAACAAATTCAACTTCAACAAAAGACAGAAATTATTGTTGGAATAAAAATTTATTGTATGTTCATATTCACAAAAAAGGAAACCAAATACTCTTCATAAAAAATGTAGCTGAGAAATAAATAAGTGACGTTCAGGACAAAGAGTCAAACTGATGAACTGTTCCAGCTGACGGACCGACACTGGAGACACAAGTGTTAAAGATCCAACGTCATGAGAAATACATGAGACAGCTGCTGGTGTTTGTTGTTTGTGCCGGTCAACCTAAGCGAAGGGCCCGGCGGCCGGCTCGGGGATGTTGGTGGCGTGCATGTCGCGTGTCATGTTGGACTTCTCTTTGAGTTTGGCCTGAAGCAGCGTGTGCTCGACGACGCCGATCCTCACGTCCATCTGAACGATCTCCTGCTTCAGCTTGGTCAAACTCTGCTTGATCTTCACCACCGGAGCTGAAGGAGGAATCAAACACAGACAGACGGTCGGTATCAAACACAGACAGACGGTCGGTATCAAACACAGACAGACGGTCGGTATCAAACACAGACGGACGGTCGGTATCAAACACAGACGGACGGTCGGTATCAAACACAGACAGACAGACGGTATCAAACACAGACGGATGTTCGGTATCAAACACAGACAGACGGTCGGTATCAAACACAGACAGGCGGTCGGTATCAAACACAGACAGACGGTCGGTATCAAACACAGACAGACGGTATCAAACACAGACAGACGGTCGGTATCAAACACGGACAGACGGTCGGTATCAAACACAGACAGACAGTATCAAACACAGACAGACAGTATCAAACACAGACAGACGGTCGGTATCAAACACAGACAGACAGTATCAAACACAGACAGACGGTCGGTATCAAACACGGACAGACGGTCGGTATCAAACACAGACGGGCGGTCGGTATCAAACACAGACGGGCGGTCGGTATCAAACACAGACAGACAGTATCAAACACAGACAGACGGTCGGTATCAAACACAGACAGACGGTATCAAACACAGACAGACGGTCGGTATCAAACACAGACAGACGGTCGGTATCAAACACAGACAGACAGTATCAAACACAGACAGACAGTATCAAACACAGACAGACGGTCGGTATCAAACACAGACAGACAGTATCAAACACAGACAGACGGTCGGTATCAAACACGGACAGACGGTCGGTATCAAACACAGACGGGCGGTCGGTATCAAACACAGACGGGCGGTATCAAACACAGACAGACAGACGGTATCAAACACAGACGGGCGGTCGGTATCAAACACAGACAGACGGTCGGTATCGAACACAGACAGACGTTCGGTATCAAACACAGACAGACAGTCGATATCAAACACAGACAGACGGTATCAAACACAGACGGACGGTCGGTATCAAACACAGACAGACGGTCGGTATCGAACACAGACAGACGGTATCAAACACAGACAGACAGATGGTATCAAACACAGACGGTCGGTATCAAACACAGACGGACGGTCGGTATCAAACACAGACAGACGGTATCAAACACAGACAGACAGATGGTATCAAACACAGACGGTCGGTATCAAACACAGACGGACGGTCGGTATCAAACACAGACGGACGGTCGGTATCAAACACAGACAGACGGTCGGTATCAGACACAGACAGACAGACGGTATCAAACACAGATGGACAGACGGTATCAAACACAGACGGATGGTCGGTATCAAACACAGACAGACAGACGGTATCAAACACAGACAGACAGACAGACGGTATCAAACACAGACAGACGGTCGGTATCAAACACAGACGGACGGTCGGTATCAAACACAGACGGACGGTCGGTATCAAACACAGACGGACGGTCGGTATCAAACACAGACAGACGGTCGGTATCAAACACAGACGGATGTTCGGTATCAAACACAGACAGACGGTCGGTATCAAACACAGACAGGCGGTCGGTATCAAACACAGACAGACGGTCGGTATCAAACACAGACAGGCGGTCGGTATCAAACAGAGACGGACGGCCGGTATCAAACACAGACAGACGGTCGGTATCAAACACAGACAGACGGTCGGTATCAAACACAGACAGACAGTCGGTATCAAACACAGACAGCTCATTTCTTCAAATTAACTTAGCCACAGAGTCAGTCATCAGATTCACCTCCGTCAGACATGCTGCTGCCTTTCTCCTCCATCTCCTGCTTCACCTTCTCCAGCTCTTCACTGATCTGAAACACACAGAAGCTGAATTTAGAAGAAGGCACCAATGATTAAGAATTTGCTGCAGCTGTGTCACAAATCGTGTAAAGTTTCTCCTCACTCACCAACTCTCAAAATGCTGCGATTTGTTAAGGGAGTCTGGTGATATTGCAGTTGCTAGTTTGAAGCATTGGTTGAAGCAGACAGTGTGTTAACATCTGCTGCTAACATTGGCAGGTTAAGAGCCCAGACAAGTCATTTTGTCACCGTAACAACCATCACATCCTCCACTGATGATGTCCTTGTCGGGGACGCATCATGACATTTACAATGTGGTCCAATGTGTCCCAGACCACCTCGCCAGCGTCTTGGTGGTCATTTACACTTGTATTTAGAGCCGTCCGTTTGTGTTCGCATCACCAGAGATGAATGTTAATGTCGGGTCTTTCTCCACACGGACACGACCGCAGTGACATGAAAACATACGATGTGTTCACTGACCTCTGCCAGGACTCTGGTCCTCTCAGTCACTCCTCCACTGGCCTGCTGGTAGTGCTCCTTTGCCTGTTGGAGAACACGTGTTTGTTACCAGGTTTGTGTTTGGTCCTTAAATAAAGAATGATTTATATTTCCAAACTTGAAATCCAAACGTGCATCAGGACAGAACAACCTTTCTGTGTTTTTGCCCATTCCTAAAACCTTCAATCGATCAGCTGGAAGTTTTTGTTTGTCATACTTGTCTTTTGGCGTTTACCTCGCTGAGTTTGGCCTGAGCGCTGCGGTACTCCTGGATCAGATGCTCCAGCTGGTTGTTGATGTATTTCTCTCTGCTGCTCACCTTCTCAAGAGTCTTACCGATGTCCTCCTGCAGTTTGTCCAGGTAACTCTGCAGAGACAGGAAAGGACACACCAGGACGCCGTCATGACACACAGCTGGATATTATTAAAGGATGTTTCCAGAAGAATCCCTGCTGCCATTTTCAGTTCCAGCCCATGAACTTCTTCCTGTGTGTACATTTCTTCTGTACTCCAGATGAAGATGTTGATTTTCTCAACAAAAAGCGGTGGCTGCAGTAAAATGTTCCAGGCTGACGTCAGTAGATGATTGTGAGCTGAATATCGATTTGCAACATCACGCACTTGTTTGAGGGGAAGACGGGACGTCACCGCAGCCCACTGGAGTTCACCACATGGAAAAGCAAATTGCTGCAGCTGGAAGTGTTTTTAATGTTTTACGTTATCTTGGATTAGGCTTGATTGAATTAAAGTTGACTACTGGGCCTTGGCGGAGGTATGCGCTCTACTGAGCTGCTCTGGTTTCAGCTGTACTTACTGAATAGTGTCGGGTAGTTTATCATTTAGTCGTCATACATTCTGTGTGTAAAACTCTTACTTTCTAAAGTGTCGAGTAACGTGTTGGAAAATATTTGCCTCTGTGATGTCGTGGAGAGGAAACAAAGAAAACACTCAGCTGACGTGAGATCATTGTTCTTCTCTTCAACTGCAGCTTCAACTTTGTCAGTTCAATGAAAAAAAAGCAGCTAAATAAATGATTGTTTCTCACAGTAACGACACCAGTAGTGCTGCAGCATTCAATGTAGATCGTCTGCTGTAATTATACCAAGAAACAACAGCAGGTGGAGCCAGACACACACACACACACACACACACACACACACACACACACACACACACACACACACACACACACACACACACACACACACACACACACACAGCTGTATATAGTACATGTTAGTTAGTGTGTTTTCATCTTTGTGTTAAATAAAAGACTTTTGAACCTTCATGCTTTCTATTTTTATATTGTACAAGAGTGAATGTTGCCAACATCGACTGTCAAGAACTCAAAAATCCTTCGACCATTACAGCTGTTATGACAATATTGGTTGTAGTTATTAACTTAATTATTAATCCGTTACAAACAGTTTAGTACATTTTTATGAGACTGATTTGGTGAATTGACCATCTTTTCTGTTCTTCAAGGGTGGTGCCCCGAGGTGATCTAATATAAATAGGATCTTATTATTTATCATAATTAATAATTATCCCTGATAATCATTAATTGTTATTGATAGCCATATTTAACCCAAAACGCCCTATTAATGTTGCATGAAGCACTACAAAGACGACAAGAAAAGACTTTGTTCGTGTTTGTTTATTCACCATGTAAAGCTTCAGTTTGTTCACACGTCCCATCAGTAAAGTCTGTTCAATGACTCTGGTTCAATGATTTCACTTCATCCACACAATCAGTTTGTTTGAATCTCAGCTACGTACAAGAAAATAATAAATGATCTTCCTCATATATTATTGAATTTGTGTGACGATTGGAACAACGACAGCTTTTGTTCTGCCAAACAAATAAATGTAAATGTGATTATAGATGAATTTAAACATGTACAAAGTGATGAGAACTAAATATGTAGGATAAATGAAGCTCTGCTGCTTTCTCTCTTTAGACTCATGCAGTGGGAGAGAAACAACAACATGCAAACACATCAGTACAAATATTCAACACACATTTAGAGCACAGACACGTTTATATCTTCATGCAGACAAATGTCAGTTCAGCTGAACAAAAGTCATCATGAGCAGTGAGAGCCTCCATGGTTAAACAGACACAGGAAGGAGCGCCACCTAAAGACACTCAAACATTTACACAACAACACATGAGAAGATGTCAAAGTCCCGCCCATCATGTTTGATTGACAGGTGAAGACACCACACAACAATCAGCCACAAACATGAAGACAGAATAAGTTTAAGAGTTAAAACTCAGAGTTTAACTCACTGTCCCTTAAATGACTTCTGACTATTTGACTTTACTGAACTCAGCACTGGTGTCAGGAAAAACATAAACTCCAGCATAGAGAGGCTGAGTGAATGTGGTCTGGACTCTGTGGAGGAGAGTGATGGTTTCAGAGACGCTGTAGAAGGACAGAATACCTGCACTGTGATCCAGGTACACTCCAACTCTGGAGGACCAAGGACCTGAGACGGGAGTTTTGACATTGTTGTGATAAAAGTTATATCTGTTATTGTAACAAACTAATGACCAAGATTTGTCATTTCGTCCAAACAAAGATTCATTAGATCTCCCTGCTCTGCTGATACTCTTGTATGCGACTGCTACATCAACATTTGTTCCTCTCCACTCCACCTCCCAGTAACAACGTCCAGTCAGACTCTCTCTACTCAGGACCTGACGACAGTTAGTGAATCTGTCTGGGTGACTAGAATAAGACTGTGGTTGTCTCACTGATGTTGCTTTTCTGTTCCCCTCAGATAATAACAGACGTGTATATGCTGTGTTTGGATCCAGTGTGATTTCACGTGAATATCTAAAGAGTCCAGCTCTGATCTTGTTCTCTGGTTGTGGGTTTGACAGTAAAACATCCACTTGAGTCACTGTCAGTGAGATGTTTGTCCATGTGTCTCTCAGGACGTCCTGTAGTTTGTCTCTGACCTCTGACACAGCTGCTGTCACATCCTCAAAGTACTTCAGAGGACGGATATTGATGCTGGATGAGTGTGTAGACTCACTGAGTGCTGACAGTGAGGGGTAGTTGTGTAGAAACTGGTTGTGATCCTCTGTGTGTGAGAGCTTCTTCAGCTCAGCGTCTTTCCTCTTCAGCTCAGTGATCTCCTGCTCCAGCTTCTCCTGAAGCTCTTTGACTCGACTCACTTCAGTTTCCTGCTGGGATCTGACCTGCTGCTTCACATCAGAGCGTCTTTTCTCCATGAGATGGATCAGCTCGGTGAAGATCTTCTCACTGTGCTCCGCTGCTTTATCAGCAGAGCCATTGATGGCCTCCACCTCCTGTTGAAGCACCTTCACATCTTCCTCTCTGTCCTGGATTCTCTGCTGGATGTTTTGTCGACTCCCCTCCAGCTCTCTCTGCCTCTCAGTCCTCTCTGCTGCAGCTGACACTGTGTCGTGGCCTTTATGTTCGTCCACAGAGCAGAGATAACAGATACACTGCTGATCAGTACGGCAGAACATCTTCATCACCTCATCGTGACGAGAGCAGATGTTCTCCTGGAGCTTCTCTGACGGCTCCACCAGCTTGTGTTTTTCAAATAATTCATGATGAAGCTGAAGATGTTTCTCACAGTAAGAGGCCAGACAGACCAGACAGGACTTAACTGCTCTCAGTTTCCTCCCAGTGCAGACATCACAGGCCACATCTTCAGCTCCAGCATAGCAGAGATCAGCAGGAGCAGCTTGGAGTCCAGTCTTCTTCAGCTCCTCCACTAAATCTGCTAACACGGTGCTTTTCACCAGGACAGGCCTCGGTGTGAAGCTCTGCCTACACTGAGGGCAGCTGTGGGTTTTCTTCTCATCCTCTGTGTCCCAGTAGCTTTGAATACAGTTCATGCAGTAGCTGTGTCCACAAGGAATAGCCACCGGATCCCTCAGTAGATCCAAACAGATGGAACAGCAGAACTTTGCTCGGTCCAGTTGATTGTTTTGTTGAGCCATTTCACCTCCGAGTGTCGACGACTGTCTGAGATTCACTTCCTGATAACTGAAACTAGTCTGAGCTCTGATCTGAACAACATGAGCTTCTGCAGTGACTCAGGCTCGTCAGCTCCTTCACTTCCTGGTTACACCCTCATTCAAAGTGCAGATCTGAAGGGGAGGGAACAAGGAGATAAAGTGACAGAGTGGAGCTGCTGTGTTTGAGAGCAGGAAGAAGAGGGAGGGCTGATCCAGCTGTGCTTCATTCCAGGACGAGGAGGTTTGAGAGAAACACTGTGTTTAACACTTGTTTACAACAGAGATCATTTCTCTGTTAAAAACACTGATCACTTCAGTTTCTAGGAGGTGAACTCTTCTTAGAATCAGAGGGTTTGATGACGACTCTCCAGTTTTCACAATCAGCTCATTTGTTCTCCTAAAATATAGTTTAATTAAAGTTTTTCATGGTTGCAGTGATTCTAAGACATCAGATGAACACGTTAAACTCAGAATATAATCTGGATTAAAAGCTGTATTTTGATGTGAGATGCATTCAAACAAAGAAATCAAAAGTGTCTTGTTCCGTCTCTGAATCCCACAACATGAATGCATCAGATCATTTGACTCTGCAGTTCAGGTGGAGACCGTCATGATGACTGGATGAATCTGGGAAATCTACACGTTTACACATCGCATCAGTGGCTTCTGATATTTCCTTCAGTGTTAACTCTTCTTCTAGATGAATCTCATCTTCTTCTGAAATCGTTGGTAAATTAAGATTATCTAAGAACTGCGTCTGGAGGTCCAAGTTAGGAGAGCACTCTGAACCACACAGCTTTCCATAATAATCTCTACATGCTTCATTAATCTTCACTGGATCTCTTATGTTTCCTGATGGGCCTTCAGTTGTGGTAACAGCTCGCTCAGTTTGTCTTAGTTTGATCTGCCATGCGAGTCGTCTTCCTGCTTTATCTCCATGTTCGTCACCTTGTTTTCTATTTCAGTACCTTTGCAGCTGCTCTACTCGCTGACATTTCATTACAACAGGCCCTTTAGTAGCAGCAGTTTATTAAGATCATCTGTATTATCAGTTGTTTTCTGATATATATCTTTTGTTTGGCTGTTTGAACTACAAAAGCCAATAATTTGACCTCTGATGAATACTTTGAATGCTTCCCATCTTACACATGCTGAGGTTTCACATGTATTAGTTTCAAAGTAAAGCTCTATTTGTTTACCAAGGAAGTCTATGAATGACGGGTCCTGAAGCCATCCTGTTTGAAGATGCCATTTAGGGGCGTCGCACACCATTTTATTACTGATATATATTAATGAACCTGCTGTATGGTCAGAGATAACGACACTGTGGTACTGACGATCTGTAATCCTGGGAAGCAGTTGAAAAGTAATCAATGCCTGAGTATGTTTGGTGAGTACTAGAGTAGCATGAGGAAGCTATCGAGCTAGGATCAAGATGTCTCCAAATATCCAACAGATTTAAATCTTTCATGAACTGTTGGATCGGTCTTCTTGATTTGGCCTGTGTGTTGTCGATGCCTGTTGAACGATCTTTCACTGGGTCCAAAGTGCAAATCACATCACCTGCTATCAAGTATTGACCTGACAGGTCAGAGATTAAGAGAAATACATCATCGACTATCATCGTTAGGACCATATACGTTACTTAAATACACTTTTTGAACAATAATAACTCACTGCTCAAGTGAAACTTCACCTTTCCAGTCTCAGACATCCCACTTTATAGGTGGAAGGTTGTGACAAAACACTTTTCCTTCAGCACGTTCATTAAGCATCGAGAAGCATAAACACAATATGAAAATAAACAAAATGAGACACATTATCACAAGGTTGCAATGAACTGTTGAGCCAGTGTTCATTCAGAGTCTGTCAAAGTCACATTGGCTGCCAGCTTTGTCCAGTCTACAGATTCATAATGGCTCATCCCAATGTGCTAACAGTCATTAACAAAAACATTAAAGTAGCTTTGCAGCGTTCTCCTAAACAACTGAAGTGTCTGGAGACTTCGTACAGCATTTACACAAAGACAGAAAGAAGTTCATTCAGAACATTTGCTGAATTCACAAGAAGGAACAAATAATGAAGAATTAGTCAGAGACAGAGTTTCACACAGTTTATAAAGTGTCTCCAACTCAACAACTCACTAAATTGACACATTTTCAAAGGGAGTCTGGTGACTTTCTCTATGGGGATGAAGAAGTCGCCTATACTGGTGACTGTTTAGTGTATTTGTAAAATGTGACATGTTTAGCGTCAATAAAATGTTTCTTCTTTCATAAATTGAGTGTAAATGGTGAAATGAGTGTAAACAGTGTGTTCAAACAGCTGCTAAATGTTGGCAGGTCAGACTTTAGCACTTTAGACACAGAAGCAGACAGGCTGGTGCAGCCATGCTGCCACAAACTGACACTTTCTACAAGGAAACACACAACTTACTGTTTTCATTTAATGCTGAATTTACAAGGAGACAATGATTCAGAATCTGCTGCAGCTGTGTCACAAATCGTTTAAAGTTTCTCCTCATGAAACAACTCTTAAAATGATGCAATTTGTTAAGGGAGTCTGGTGAACCAGATCAGCTGCTTCTGCTGTTCATTGATGATTCATATGAATCAACAAATCAGTAAAGTGGATATACTTTAGTTTGTTTCCTCGTGTGATCACAGACAAACATTTGATTTCCATCTTTACCTGAAAATGATTAAAATGTGACTGTTAGTTGTAAAGAAAAGTGAAGTTTGGAGTAAAACCTTCAAACACAAGTGGTCGACCTGAACTTCAGCAGGTGGAAGTCTGTGTGAGCTGAACATTCAGACAGCGTCAGTGGACAGAGGGAGAAAAATCATCAGTTTTTTGGACATTAAAGCCTGTAAACGTCTTCTGAAAGACACCTGAAATAAAGATATGAGCCTGAAAATGAGCATAATATGTCTCCTTTGAGTAAAACATGCAGACAAAGTGAGCGGAGCTGCTTTAACCTCCACTACATCTCTGGTTAGCAGGATGACGGCGCCCTCTTGTGTCCTGCATCAGTTTTCACAGTTCACTTGTTGACCTGCTGTGATGTTCACTGCAGGAAGACATGTAGAAACTTCACTGAGCCTTTGGCAGCTTCAAACAACATCAGTAAAGACACATTTAAATATATGTGACATCACACTGTGTCAGTTTGTTCACAGGAGTCACAGCCTGTAACACTGATGCTGCATTCAGGTCACACGGGAAAGACGGGAGAGAAGAGTTTCACCTTTACAAATATTCTTCACATCAGCTCTCAGGTTGTAAATAGTATTTAGGGATGTGACATTTGAGGCTTTTTAAGTTCTCTGACTTCTAGAATTATGATTCAACAACATGGAAATACTTGAAACCAAACGTGAAGAATAATTTATTCATTTGATGGTTTTCTGACGGCTTCAGCTCTGAACATGAACTGTGAACTTTGTGGTGTTTGAGGAGGAAAAGTGCCTCAGTTATACTCTCATATTAGTGTCACATGTTCTCCATCAGCTCTGTGTGAGACCCTGGAATGAAGACGACAAGAAAAGACTTTGTTCCTGTTTGTTTATTCACCATGTAAAGCTTCAGTTTGTTCACACGTCCCATCAGTAAAGTCTGTTCAGTGACTCTGGTTCAATGATTTCACTTCATCCACACAATCAGTTTGTTTGAATCTCAGCTACGTACAAGAAAATAATAAATGATCTTCCTCATATATTATTGAATTTGTGTGACGATTGGAACAACGACAGCTTTTGTTCTGCCCAACAAATAAATGTAAATGTGATTATAGATGAATTTAAACATGTACAAAGTGATGAGAACTAAATATGTAGGATAAATGAAGCTCTGCTGCTTTCTCTCTTTAGACTCATGCAGTGGGAGAGAAACAACAACATGCAAACACATCAGTACAAATATTCAACACACATTTAGAGCACAGACACGTTTATATCTTCATGCAGACAAATGTCAGTTCAGCTGAACAAAAGTCATCATGAGCAGTGAGAGCCTCCATGGTTAAACAGACACAGGAAGGAGCGCCACCTAAAGACACTCAAACATTTACACAACAACAGATGAGAAGATGTCAAAGTCCCGCCCATCATGTTTGATTGACAGGTGAAGACACCACACAACAATCAGCCACAAACATGAAGACAGAATAAGTTTAAGAGTTAAAACTCAGAGTTTAACTCACTGTCCCTTAAATGACTTCTGTCTATTTGACTTTACTGAACTCAGCAGTGGATTCAGACCAAACCAAAACTCCAGCATAGAGAGGCTGAGTGAATGTGGTCTGGACTCTGTGGAGGAGAGTGATGGTTTCAGAGACGCTGTAGAAGGACAGAATACCTGCACTGTGATCCAGGTACACTCCAACTCTGGAGGACCGAGGACCTGAGACGGGAGTTTTGACTTTGTTGTGATGAAAGTTATAACTGTTATTGTCACAATCTAATGACCAAGATTTGTCATTTCGTCCAAACAAAGATTCACTCCCTGCTCTCCTGATACTCTTGTATGCGACTGCTACTTCAACTCCTGTTCCTCTCCACTCCACCTCCCAGTAACAACGTCCAGTCAGACTCTCTCTACTCAGGACCTGACGATAGGAAGTGAATCTGTCTGGGTGACTAGAATAAGACTGATGTTGACTCATTCTTGTTGCTTTTCTGTTCCCATCAGATAATAACAGCTGTGTGTATGCTGTGTTTGGATCCAGTGCGATTTCACGTGAATATCTTAAGAGTCCAGCTCTGGTCTTTGGCTCTTGTGGCAGTAAAACATCCACTTCAGTCACTGTCAGTGAGATGTTTGTCCATGTGTCTCTCAGGACGTCCTGTAGTTTGTCTCTGGCCTCTGACACAGCTGCTGTCACATCCTCAAAGTATCTCCGAGGACGGATATTGATGCTGGATGAGTGTGTAGACTCACTGAGTGCTGACAGTGAGGGGTAGTTGTGTAGAAACTGGTTGTGATCCTCTGTGTGTGAGAGCTTCTTCAGCTCAGCGTCTTTCCTCTTCAGCTCAGTGATCTCCTGCTCCAGCTTCTCCTGAAGCTCTTTGACTCGACTCACTTCAGTTTCCTGCTGGGATCTGACCTGCTGCTTCACATCAGAGCGTCTTTTCTCCATGAGACGGATCAGCTCGGTGAAGATCTTCTCACTGTGCTCCGCTGCTTTATCAGCAGAGCCATTGATGGCCTCCACCTCCTGTTGAAGCACCTTCACATCTTCCTCTCTGTCCTGGATTCTCTGCTGGATGTTTTGTCGACTCACCTCCAGCTCTCTCTGCCTCTCAGTCCTCTCTGCTGCAGCTGACACTGTGTCGTGGCCTTTATGTTCGTCCATGGAGCACAAAATACAGATGGTCTGCTGATCAGTACGGCAGAAGATCTTCATCACCTCATCGTGACGAGAGCAGATGTTCTCCTGGAGCTTCTCTGACGGCTCCACCAGCTTGTGTTTCTTTAAAGGAGCTGCTTCATAATGAGGCTGCAGGTGTTTCTCACAGAAAGAGGCCGGACAGGACAAACAGGACTTAACTGCTCTCAGTTTCCTCCCAGTGCAGACATCACAGGCCACATCTTCAGCTCCAGCATAGCAGAGATCAGCAGGAGCAGCTTGGAGTCCAGTCTTCTTCAGCTCCTCCACTAAATCTGCTAACACGGTGCTTTTCACCAGGACAGGCCTCGGTGTGAAGCTCTGCCTACACTGAGGGCAGCTGTGGGTTTTCTTCTCATCCTCTTCGTCCCAGTAGCTTTGAATACAGTTCATGCAGTAGCTGTGTCCACAGGGAATAGTCGCCGGATCCTTCAGTAGATCCAAACAGATGGAACAGCAGAACTTTGCTCGGTCCAGTTGAATGTTTTGTTGAGCCATTTCACCTCCGCGTGTCGACGACTGTCTGAGTTTCACTTCCTGATAACTGAAACTAGTCTGAGCTCTGATCTGAACAACATGAGCTTCCGCAGTGACTCAGGCTCGTCAGCTCCTTCACTTCCTGGTTACGCCCTCATTCAAAGTGCAGATCTGAAGGGGAGGGAACAAGGAGATAAAGTGACAGAGTGGAGCTGCTGTGTTTGAGAGCAGGAAGAAGAGGGAGGGCTGATCCAGCTGTGCTTCATTCCAGGACGAGGAGGTTTGAGAGAGACACTGTTTAACACTTGTTTACAACAGAGATCATTTCTCTGTTAAAAACACTGATCACTTCAGTTTCTAGGAGGTGAACTCTTCTTAGAATCAGAGGGTTTGATGACGACTCTCCAGTTTTCACAATCAGCTCATTTGTTCTCCTAAAATATAGTTTAATTAAAGTTTTTCATGGTTGCAGTGATTCTAAGACATCAGATGAACACGTTAAACTCAGAATATAATCTGGATTAAAAGCTGTATTTTGATGTGAGATGCGTTCAAACAAAGAAATCAAAAGTGTCTTGTTCCGTCTCTGAATCCCACAACATGAATGCATCAGATCATTTGACTCTGCAGTTCAGGTGGAGACCGTCATGATGACTGGATGAATCTGGGAAATCTACACGTTTACACATCGCATCAGTGGCTTCTGATATTTCCTTCAGTGTTAACTCTTCTTCTAGATGAATCTCATCTTCTTCTGAAATCTGTGGTAAGTTAAGATTATCTAAGAACTGCGTCTGGAGGTCCAAGTTAGGAGAGCACTCTGAACCACACAGCTTTCCATAATAATCTCTACATGCTTCATTAATCTTCACTGGATCTCTTATGTTTCCTGATGGGCCTTCAGTTGTGGTAACAGCTCGCTCAGTTTGTCTTAGTTTGATCTGCCATGCGAGTCGTCTTCCTGCTTTATCTCCATGTTCGTCACCTTGTTTTCTATTTCAGTACCTTTGCAGCTGCTCTACTCGCTGACATTTCATTACAACAGGCCCTTTAGTAGCAGCACTTTATTAAGATCATCTGTATTATCAGTTGTTTTCTGATATATATCTTTAGTTTGGCTGTTTAAACTACAAAAGCCAATAATTTGACCTCTGATGAATACTTTGAATGCTTCCCATCTTACACATGCTGAGGTTTCACATGTATTAGTTTCAAAGTAAAGCTCTATTTGTTTACCAAGGGAGTCTATGAATGACGGGTCCTGAAGCCATCCTGTTTGAAGACGCCATTTAGGGGCGTCGCACACCATTTTATTACTGATATATATTAATGAACCTGCTGTATGGTCAGAGATAACGACACTGTGGTACTGACGATCTGTAATCCTGGGAAGCAGTTGAAAAGTAATCAATACCTGAGTATGTTTGGTGAGTACTAGAGTAGCATGAGGAAGCTATCGAGCTAGGATCAAGATGTCTCCAAATATCCAACAGATTTAAATCTTTCATGAACTGTTGGATCGGTCTTCTTGATTTGGCCTGTGTGTTGTCGATGCCTGTTGAACGATCTTTCACTGGGTCCAAAGTGCAAATCACATCACCTGCTATCAAGTATTGACCTGACAGGTCAGAGATTAAGAGAAATACGTCATCGACTATCATCGTTAGGACCATATACGTTACTTAAATACATGTTTTGAACAATAAAAACTCACTGCTCAAGTGAAACTTCACCTGTCCAGTCTCAGACATCCCACTTTATAGGTGGAAGGTTGTGACAAAACACTTTTCCTTCAGCACGTTCATTAAGCATCGAGAAGCATAAACACAATATGAAAATAAACAAAATGAGACACATTATCACAAGGTTGCAATGAACTGTTGAGCCAGTGTTCATTCAGAGTCTGTCAAAGTCACATTGGCTGCCAGCTTTGTCCAGTCTATAGATTCATAATGGCTCATCCCAATGTGCTAACAGTCATTAACAAAAACATTAAAGTAGCTTTGCAGCGTTCTCCTAAACAACTGAAGTGTCTGGAGACTTCGTACAGCATTTACACAAAGACAGAAACAAGTTCATGCAGAACATTTGCTGAATTCACAAGAAGGAACAAATAAGTCAGAATCAGTCAGAGACAGAGTTTCACACAGTTTATAAAGTGTCTCCAACTCAACAACTCACTAAATTGAGACATTTTCAAAGGGAGTCTGGTGACTTTCTCCACGGGGACAAAGAAGTCGCCTATACTGGTTACTGTTTAGTGTATTTGTAAAATGTGACATGTTTAGATCAATAAAATGTTTCTTCTTTCATAAATTGAGTGTAAATGGTGAAATCAGTGTAAACAGTGTGTTCAAACAGCTGCTAAATGTTGGCAGGTCAGACTTTAGCACTTTAGACACAGAAGCAGACAGGCTGGTGCAGCCATGCTGCCACAAACTGACACTTTTTACAAGGAAACACACAACTTACTGTTTTCATTTAATGCTGAATTTACAAGGAGACAATGATTCAGAATCTGCTGCAGCTGTGTCACAAATCGTTTAAAGTTTCTCCTCATGAAACAACTCTTAAAATGATGCAATTTGTTAAGGGAGTCTGGTGAACCAGATCAGCTGCTTCTGCTGTTCATTGATGATTCATATGAATCAATGATGTGATTTCCATCTTTACCTGAAAATGATTAAAATGTGACTGTTAGTTGTAAAGAAAAGTGAAGTTTGGAGTAAAACCTTCAAACACAAGTGGTCGACCTGAACTTCAGCAGGTGGAAGTCTGTGTGAGCTGAACATTCAGACAGCGTCAGTGGACAGAGGGAGAAAAATCATCAGTTTTTTGGACATTAAAGCCTGTAAACGTCTTCTGAAAGACACCTGAAATAAAAACATGAGCCTGAAAATGAGCATAATATGTCTCCTTTGAGTAAAACATGCAGACAAAGTGAGCGGAGCTGCTTTAACCTCCACTACATCTCTGGTTAGCAGGATGACGGCGCCCTCTTGTGTCCTGCATCAGTTTTCACAGTTCACTTGTTGACCTGCTGTGATGTTCACTGCAGGAAGACATGTAGAAACTTCACTGAGCCTTTGGCAGCTTCAAACAACATCAGTAAAGACACATTTAAATATATGTGACATCACACTGTGTCAGTTTGTTCACAGGAGTCACAGCCTGTAACACTGATGCTGCATTCAGGTCACACGGGAAAGACGGGAGAGAAGAGTTTCACCTTTACAAATATTCTTCACATCAGCTCTCAGGTTGTAAATAGTATTTAGGGATGTGACATTTGAGGCTTTTTAAGTTCTCTGACTTCTAGAATTATGATTCAACAACATGGAAATACTTGAAACCAAACGTGAAGAATAATTTATTCATTTGATGATTTTCTGACGGCTTCAGCTCTGAACATGAACTGTGAACTTTGTGGTGTTTGAGGAGGAAAAGTGCCTCAGTTATACTCTCATATTAGTGTCACATGTTCTCCATCAGCTCTGTGTGAGACCCTGGAATGAAGACGACAAGAAAAGACTTTGTTCCTGTTTGTTTATTCACCATGTAAAGCTTCAGTTTGTTCACACGTCCCATCAGTAAAGTCTGTTCAGTGACTCTGGTTCAATGATTTCACTTCATCCACACAATCAGTTTGTTTGAATCTCAGCTACGTACAAGAAAATAATAAATGATCTTCCTCATATATTATTGAATTTGTGTGACGATTGGAACAACGACAGCTTTTGTTCTGCCCAACAAATAAATGTAAATGTGATTATAGATGAATTTAAACATGTACAAAGTGATGAGAACTAAATATGTAGGATAAATGAAGCTCTGCTGCTTTCTCTCTTTAGACTCATGCAGTGGGAGAGAAACAACAACATGCAAACACATCAGTACAAATATTCAACACACATTTAGAGCACAGACACGTTTATATCTTCATGCAGACAAATGTCAGTTCAGCTGAACAAAAGTCATCATGAGCAGTGAGAGCCTCCATGGTTAAACAGACACAGGAAGGAGCGCCACCTAAAGACACTCAAACATTTACACAACAACACATGAGAAGATGACAAAGTCCCGCCCATCATGTTTGATTGACAGGTGAAGACACCACACAACAATCAGCCACAAACATGAAGACAGAATAAGTTTAAGAGTTAAAACTCAGAGTTTAACTCACTGTCCCTTAAATGACTTCTGACTATTTGACTTTACTGAACTCAGCAGTGGATTCAGACCAAACCAAAACTCCAGCATAGAGAGGCTGAGTGAATGTGGTCTGGACTCTGTGGAGGAGAGTGATGGTTTCAGAGACGCTGTAGAAGGACAGAATACCTGCACTGTGATCCAGGTACACTCCAACTCTGGAGGACCGAGGACCTGAGACGGGAGTTTTGACTTTGTTGTGATGAAAGTTATAACTGTTATTGTCACAATCTAATGACCAAGATTTGTCATTTCGTCCAAACAAAGATTCACTCCCTGCTCTCCTGATACTCTTGTATGCGACTGCTACTTCAACTCCTGTTCCTCTCCACTCCACCTCCCAGTAACAACGTCCAGTCAGACTCTCTCTACTCAGGACCTGACGATAGGAAGTGAATCTGTCTGGGTGACTAGAATAAGACTGATGTTGACTCATTCTTGTTGCTTTTCTGTTCCCATCAGATAATAACAGCTGTGTGTATGCTGTGTTTGGATCCAGTGCGATTTCACGTGAATATCTTAAGAGTCCAGCTCTGGTCTTTGGCTCTTGTGGCAGTAAAACATCCACTTCAGTCACTGTCAGTGAGATGTTTGTCCATGTCTCTCTCAGGACGTCCTGTAGTTTGTCTCTGACCTCTGACACAGCTGCTGTCACATCCTCAAAGTATCTCCGAGGACGGATATTGATGCTGGATGAGTGTGTAGACTCACTGAGTGCTGACAGTGAGGGGTAGTTGTGTAGAAACTGGTTGTGATCCTCTGTGTGTGAGAGCTTCTTCAGCTCAGCGTCTTTCCTCTTCAGCTCAGTGATCTCCTGCTCCAGCTTCTCCTGAAGCTCTTTGACTCGTCTCACTTCAGTTTCCTGCTGGGATCTGACCTGCTGCTTCACATCAGAGCGTCTTTTCTCCATGAGACGGATCAGCTCGGTGAAGATCTTCTCACTGTGCTCCACTGCTTTATCAGCAGAGCCATTGATGGCCTCCACCTCCTGTTGAAGCACCTTCACATCTTCCTCTCTGTCCTGGATTCTCTGCTGGATGTTTTGTCGACTCCCCTCCAGCTCTCTCTGCCTCTCAGTCCTCGCTGCTGCAGCTGACACTGTGTCGTGGCCTTTATGTTCGTCCATGGAGCACAAAATACAGATGGTCTGCTGATCAGTACGGCAGAAGATCTTCATCACCTCATCGTGACGAGAGCAGATGTTCTCCTGGAGCTTCTCTGACGGCTCCACCAGCTTGTGTTTCTTTAAAGGAGCTGCTTCATAATGAGGCTGCAGGTGTTTCTCACAGAAAGAGGCCGGACAGGACAAACAGGACTTAACTGCTCTCAGTTTCCTCCCAGTGCAGACATCACAGGCCACATCTTCAGCTCCAGCATAGCAGAGATCAGCAGGAGCAGCTTGGAGTCCAGTCTTCTTCAGCTCCTCCACTAAATCTGCTAACACGGTGCTTTTCACCAGGACAGGCCTCGGTGTGAAGCTCTGCCTACACTGAGGGCAGCTGTGGGTTTTCTTCTCATCCTCTTCGTCCCAGTAGCTTTGAATACAGTTCATGCAGTAGCTGTGTCCACAGGGAATAGTCGCCGGATCCTTCAGTAGATCCAAACAGATGGAACAGCAGAACTTTGCTCGGTCCAGTTGAATGTTTTGTTGAGCCATTTCACCTCCGCGTGTCGACGACTGTCTGAGTTTCACTTCCTGATAACTGAAACTAGTCTGAGCTCTGATCTGAACAACATGAGCTTCCGCAGTGAATGAGGCTCGTCAGCTCCTTCACTTCCTGGTTACACCCTCATTCAAAGTGCAGATCTGAAGGGGAGGGAACAAGGAGATATAGTGACAGAGTGGAGCTGCTGTGTTTGAGAGCAGGAAGAAGAGGGAGGGCTGATCCAGCTGTGCTTCATTCCAGGAAGAGGAGGTTTGAGAGAGACACTGTTTAACACTTGTTTACAACAGAGATCATTTCTCTGTTAAAAACACTGATCACTTCAGTTTCTAGGAGGTGAACTCTTCTTAGAATCAGAGGGTTTGATGACGACTCTCCAGTTTTCACAATCAGCTCATTTGTTCTCCTAAAATATAGTTTAATTAAAGTTTTCCATGGTTGCAGTGATTCTAAGACATCAGATGAACACGTTAAACTCAGAATATAATCTGGATTAAAAGCTGTATTTTGATGTGAGATGCGTTCAAACAAAGAAATCAAAAGTGTCTTGTTCCGTCTCTGAATCCCACAACATGAATGCATCAGATCATTTGACTCTGCAGTTCAGGTGGAGACCGTCATGATGACTGGATGAATCTGGGAAATCTACACGTTTACACATCGCATCAGTAGCTTCTGATATTTCCTTCAGTGTTCACTCTTCTTCTAGATGAATCTCATCTTCTTCTGAAATCTGTGGTAAGTTAAGATTATCTAAGAACTGCGTCTGGAGGTCCAAGTTAGGAGAGCACTCTGAACCACACAGCTTTCCATAATAATCTCTACATGCTTCATTAATCTTCACTGGATCTCTTATGTTTCCCGATGGGCCTTCAGTTGTGGTAACAGCTCGCTCAGTTTGTCTTAGTTTGATCTGCCATGCGAGTCGTCTTCCTGCTTTATCTCCATGTTCGTCACCTTGTTTTCTATTTCAGTACCTTTGCAGCTGCTCTACTCGCTGACATTTCATTACAACAGGCCCTTTAGTAGCAGCACTTTATTAAGATCATCTGTATTATCAGTTGTTTTCTGATATATATCTTTAGTTTGGCTGTTTGAACTACAAAAGCCAATAATTTGACCTCTGATGAATACTTTGAATGCTTCCCATCTTACACATGCTGAGGTTTCACATGTATTAGTTTCAAAGTAAAGCTCTATTTGTTTACCAAGGAAGTCTATGAATGACGGGTCCTGAAGCCATCCTGTTTGAAGACGCCATTTAGGGGCGTCGCACACCATTTTATTACTGATATATATTAATGAAACTGCTGTATGTTCAGAGATAACGACACTGTGGTACTGACGATCTGTAATCCTGGGAAGCAGTTGAAAAGTAATCAATACCTGAGTATGTTTGGTGAGTACTAGAGTAGCATGAGGAAGCTATCGAGCTAGGATCAAGATGTCTCCAAATATCCAACAGATTTAAATCTTTCATCAACTGTTGGATCGGTCTTCTTCATTTGGCCTGTGTGTTGTCGATGCCTGTTGAACGATCTTTCACTGGGTCCAAAGTGCAAATCACATCACCTGCTATCAAGTATTGACCTGACAGGTCAGAGATTAAGAGAAATAAATCATCGACTATCATCGTTAGGACCATATACGTTACTTAAATACACTTTTTGAACAATAATAACTCACTGCTCAAGTGAAACTTCACCTGTCCAGTCTCAGACATCCCACTTTATAGGTGGAAGGTTGTGACAAAACACTTTTCCTTCAGCACGTTCATTAAGCATCGAGAAGCATAAACACAATATGAAAATAAACAAAATGAGACACATTATCGCAAGGTTGCAATGAACTGTTGAGCCAGTGTTCATTCAGAGTCTGTCAAAGTCACATTGGCTGCCAGCTTTGTCCAGTCTATAGATTCATAATGGCTCATCCCAATGTGCTAACAGTCATTAACAAAAACATTAAAGTAGCTTTGCAGCGTTCTCCTAAACAACTGAAGTGTCTGGAGACTTCGTACAGCATTTACACAAAGACAGAAAGAAGTTCATGCAGAACATTTGCTGAATTCACAAGAAGGAACAAATAATGAAGAATTAGTCAGAGACAGAGTTTCACACAGTTTATAAAGTGTCTCCAACTCAACAACTCACTAAATTGAGACATTTTCAAAGGGAGTCTGGTGACTTTCTCCACGGGGGACAAAGAAGTCGCCTATACTGGTTACTGTTTAGTGTATCTGTAAAATGTGACATGTTTAGCGTCAATAAAATGTTTCTTCTTTCATAAATTGAGTGTAAATGGTGAAATCAGTGTAAACAGTGTGTTCAAACAGCTGCTAAATGTTGGCAGGTCAGACTTTAGCACTTTAGACACAGAAGCAGACAGGCTGGTGCAGCCATGCTGCCACAAACTGACACTTTTTACAAGGAAACACACAACTTACTGTTTTCATTTAATGGTGAATTTACAAGAAGGAGACAATGATTCAGAATCTGCTGCAGCTGTGTCACAAATCGTTTAAAGTTTCTCCTCATGAAACAACTCTTAAAATGATGCAATTTGTTAAGGGAGTCTGGTGAACCAGAGCAGCTGCTTCTGCTGCTCATTTGATGATTCATATGAATCAACAAATCAGTAAAGTGGATATACTTTAGTTTGTTTCCTCGTGTGATCACAGACAAACATTTGATTTCCATCTTTACCTGAAAATGATTAAAATGTGACTGTTAGTTGTAAAGAAAAGTGAAGTTTGGAGTAAAACCTTCAAACACAAGTGGTCGACCTGAACTTCAGCAGGTGGAAGTCTGTGTGAGCTGAACATTCAGACAGCGTCAGTGGACAGAGGGAGAAGAATCATCAGTTTTTTGGACGTTAAAGCCTGTAAACGTCTTCTGAAAGACACCTGAAATAAAAATATGAGCCTGAAAATGAGCATAATATGTCTCCTTTGAGTAAAACATGCAGACAAAGTGAGCGGAGCTGCTTTAACCTCCACTACATCTCTGGTTAGCAGGATGACGGCGCCCTCTTGTGTCCTGCATCAGTTTTCACAGTTCACTTGTTGACCTGCTGTGATGTTCACTGCAGGAAGACATGTAGAAACTTCACTGAGCCTTTGGCAGCTTCAAACAACATCAGTAAAGACACATTTAAATATATGTGACATCACATTGTGTCAGTTTGTTCACAGGAGTCACAGCCTGTAACACTGATGCTGCATTCAGGTCACACGGGAAAGACGGGAGAGAAGAGTTTCAGCTTTACAAATATTCTTCACATCAGCTCTCAGGTTGTAAATAGTATTTAGGAATGTGACATTTGAGGCTTTTTAAGTTCTCTGACTTCTAGAATTATGATTCAACAACATGGAAATACTTGAAACCAAACGTGAAGAATAATTTATTCATTTGATGATTTTCTGACGGCTTCAGCTCTGAACATGAACTGTGAACTTTGTGGTGTTTGAGGAGGAAAAGTGCCTCAGTTATACTCTCATGTTAGTGTCACATGTTCTCCATCAGCTCTGTGTGAGACCCTGGAATGAAGACGACAAGAAAAGACTTTGTTCCTGTTTGTTTATTCACCATGTAAAGCTTCAGTTTGTTCACACGTCCCATCAGTAAAGTCTGTTCAATGACTCTGGTTCAATGATTTCACTTCATCCACACAATCAGTTTGTTTGAATCTCAGCTACGTACAAGAACATAATAAATGATCTTCCTCATATATTATTGAATTTGTGTGATGATTGGAACAACGACAGCTTTTGTTCTGCCAAACAAATAAATGTAAATGTGATTATAGATGAATTTAAACATGTACAAAGTGATGAGAACTAAATATGTAGGATAAATGAAGCTCTGCTGCTTTCTCTCTTTAGACTCATGCAGTGGGAGAGAAACAACAACATGCAAACACATCAGTACAAATATTCAACACACATTTAGAGCACAGACACGTTTATATCTTCATGCAGACAAATGTCAGTTCAGCTGAACAAAAGTCATCATGAGCAGTGAGAGCCTCCATGGTTAAACAGACACAGGAAGGAGCGCCACCTAAAGACACTCAAACATTTACACAACAACAGATGAGAAGATGTCAAAGTCCCGCCCATCATGTTTGATTGACAGGTGAAGACACCACACAACAATCAGCCACAAACATGAAGACAGAATAAGTTTAAGAGTTAAAACTCAGAGTTTAACTCACTGTCCCTTAAATGACTTCTGTCTATTTGAGTTTACTGAACTCAGCAGTGGTGTCAGAATAAACATAAAGTCCAGCATAGAGAGGCTGAGTGAATGTGGTCTGGACTCTGTGGAGGAGAGTGATGGTTTCAGAGACGCTGTAGAAGGACAGAATACCTGCACTGTGATCCAGGTACACTCCAACTCTGGAGGACCGAGGACCTGAGACGCGAGTTTGGACTTTGTTGTGATAAAAGTAATAACTGTCATTGTAACGTTGTAATGACCAAGATTTGTCATTTCGTCCAAACGAAGATTCATCAGAGTCCCCTGCTCTCCTGATATTGTTGTATGCGACTGCTACATCAACATATCTTCCTCTCCACTCCACCTCCCAGTAACAACGTCCAGTCAGACTCTCTCTACTCAGGACCTGACACCAGTCAGTGAATCTGTCTGGGTGACTAGAATAAGACTGATGTTGTCTCATGTTTGTTACTTTTCTGTTCCCCTCAGATAATAACAGATGTGTGTGTGCTGTGTTTGGATCCAGTGTGATTTCACGTGAACATCTTAAGAGTCCAGCTCTGGTCTCAGGCTCTGGTTGTGGGTTTGACAGTAAAACATCCACTTCAGTCACTGTCAGTGAGATGTTTGTCCATGTCTCTCTCAGGACGTCCTGTAGTTTGTCTCTGACCTCTGACACAGCTGCTGTCACATCCTCAAAGTATCTCAGAGGACGGATATTGATGCTGGATGAGTGTGTAGACTCACTGAGTGCTGACAGTGAGGGGTAGTTGTGTAGAAACTGGTTGTGATCCTCTGTGTGTGAGAGCTTCTTCAGCTCAGCGTCTTTCCTCTTCAGCTCAGTGATCTCCTGCTCCAGCTTCTCCTGAAGCTCTTTGACTCGACTCACTTCAGTTTCCTGCTGGGATCTGACCTGCTGCTTCACATCAGAGCGTCTTTTCTCCATGAGACGGATCAGCTCGGTGAAGATCTTCTCACTGTGCTCCGCTGCTTTATCAGCAGAGCCATTGATGGCCTCCACCTCCTGTTGAAGCACCTTCACATCTTCCTCTCTGTCCTGGATTCTCTGCTGGATGTTTTGTCGACTCACCTCCAGCTCTCTCTGCCTCTCAGTCCTCTCTGCTGCAGCTGACACTGTGTCGTGGCCTTTATGTTCGTCCATGGAGCACAAAATACAGATGGTCTGCTGATCAGTACGGCAGAAGATCTTCATCACCTCATCGTGACGAGAGCAGATGTTCTCCTGGAGCTTCTTGGACGGCTCCACCAGCTTGTGTTTCTTTAAAGGAGCTGCTTCATAATGAGGCTGCAGGTGTTTCTCACAGTAAGAGGCCGGACAGGACAAACAGGACTTAACTGCTCTCAGTTTCCTCCCAGTGCAGACATCACAGGCCACATCTTCAGCTCCAGCATAGCAGAGATCAGCAGGAGCAGCTTGGAGTCCAGTCTTCTTCAGCTCCTCCACTAAATCTGCTAACACGGTGCTTTTCACCAGGACAGGCCTCGGTGTGAAGCTCTGCCTACACTGAGGGCAGCTGTGGGTTTTCTTCTCATCCTCTGTGTCCCAGTAGCTTTGAATACAGTTCATGCAGTAGCTGTGTCCACAGGGAATCGTCACCGGATCCTTCAGTAGATCCAAACAGATGGAACAGCAGAACTTTGCTCGGTCCAGTTGATTGTTTTGTTGAGCCATTTCACCTCCGCGTGTCGACGACTGTCTGAGATTCACTTCCTGATAACTGAAACTAGTCTGAGCTCTGATCTGAACAACATGAGCTTCTGCAGTGACTCAGGCTCGTCAGCTCCTTCACTTCCTGGTTACACCCTCATTCAAAGTGCAGATCTGAAGGGGAGGGAACAAGGAGATAAAGTGACAGAGTGGAGCTGCTGTGTTTGAGAGCAGGAAGAAGAGGGAGGGCTGATCCAGCTGTGCTTCATTCCAGGACGAGGAGCCGCTCTGTGACTCTGGACTTTGTTCGCTCGTTTACAACGAAGCCTCAGTTAAAACCTGCTCCACATTTGACAACATCAAAGTTTTTAGTTGTGAAATATTTCTGGGCTCCTCAGGCTTTGCTGACGGCTCCATAGTTCTCTAACTCTTCCTCAGATTGTGTTCAGTTTTATTTTCCTGCTCATAAAAACAGTCGACCTTCAACAGGGAGTCATCAAACCAGCCTGTCATAAAACACTGAAGCTGCTGGAATATAATGTTCTCACGTTTAATGATTAACATTTCTGTTTCACAACATCATCCTGAGTCAAACCAGCTTTTCAAGCTTCAAACTAAAATCATCAATCCAGATATTTGTCGTCACTCTGAACCCAGAAGGACACAAATGAACCAGATCAGCTGCTTCTGCTGTTCATGTGATGATTTATATGAATCAATAAATCAGTAAAGTGGATGTACTTTAGTCTGTTTCCTCGTGTGATCACAGCCAAACATTTGATTTCCATCATCGGGACCTTAAAATGATTTCAGGCTGACTGAAAACTGTTGATGTGAAAGTTTCATCTTGAAATCGAATCTTCTTCAAACACATCGTCAGCTGAACTTCAGCAGGTGGACGCATGAAGTCGCATCAGGCCAAAAGAAACCGCAAGACTTTTGTAAAACGTGGCTGATTTGAAGCTGAAATAAAGGAGGAAAAACTAAAGTTAAAATAAAAAAAGGCTGATGAAACAATAATTTAAGCTCTTTTAGTTGTAAATGATGTAATTCTCCACTGGGTGTAAAAGGTGAAGTGTCAGAGATGAGGACTCGTAACACCGGTGCATCACAAGGAGACATTTTATCATCTTTACTGTGTAAACCGACGAGTGTTAAACTTCAAGACTCTCACTTTAACTTCCTGCAGCGGGCTGACGATGTGTCCTGTGTGATGGATCAACCTCACACACAGAGCTGACTGTAGTTTGAAGGAGGCAACACAGATCCAATCTGCACTTTCAGTGGTCCGACACACATTTACCATGATGTGTGACGCACTGCACCTTAATGATGAAGACTCACATCAGCCTCAACACATGTTGTTAACTAAAACTGTATAACAGGTGAGCTGAGGAGCTTTAACCTCCAACACATCTGTGGTTGGCAGGATGACGGCGCCCTCTTGTGTTGAAACATTGGACCTGGATTCATTCTGTCATTTAAAGGTGAATAAAATCAGAGTTTTGAAAATTAAAACCTCATCAGGTTCAGGAGTTTCTCTGCTGCTGACGTCTCGTGGCCTTTTTGCTCAGAGTAAATGTTCACAGAACAAATTCAACTTCAACAAAGACAGAAATTATTGTTGGAATAAAAATTTATTGTATGTTCATATTCACAAAAAAGGAAACCAAATACTCTTCATAAAAAATGTAGCTGAGAAATAAATAAGTGACGTTCAGGACAAAGAGTCAAACTGATGAACTGTTCCAGCTGACGGACCGACACTGTGGAGACACAAGTGTTAAAGATCCAACGTCATGAGAAATACATGAGACAGCTGCTGGTGTTTGTTGTTTGTGCCGGTCAACCTAAGCGAAGGGCCCGGCGGCCGGCTCGGGGATGTTGGTGGCGTGCATGTCGCGTGTCATGATGGACTTCTCTTTGAGTTTGGCCTGAAGCAGCGTGTGCTCGACGACGCCGATCCTCACGTCCATCTGAACGATCTCCTGCTTCAGCTTGGTCAAACTCTGCTTGATCTTCACCACCGGAGCTGAAGGAGGAATCAAACACGGACAGACGGTCGGTATCAAACACAGACAGACGGTCGGTATCAAACACAGACAGACGGTCGGTATCAAACACAGACGGACGGTCGGTATCAAACACAGACAGACAGACGGTATCAAACACAGACAGACGGTCGGTATCAAACACAGACAGACGGTCGGTATCAAACACAGACAGACGGTCGGTATCAAACACAGACAGACGGTCGGTATCAAACACAGACAGACGGTCGGTATCAAACACAGACAGGCGGTCGGTATCAAACACAGACAGGCGGTCGGTATCAAAGACAGACAGACGGTCGGTATCAAACACAGACGGACGGTCGGTATCAAACACAGACGGACGGTCGGTATCAAACACAGACGGACGGTCGGTATCAAACACAGACGGACGGTCGGTATCAAACACAGACAGACGGTCGGTATCAAACACAGACGGCTCATTCCTTCAAATTAACTTAGACACAGAGTCAGTCATCAGATTCACCTCCGTCAGACATGCTGCTGCCTTTCTCCTCCATCTCCTGCTTCACCTTCTCCAGCTCTTCACTGATCTGAAACACACAGAAGCTGAATTTAGAAGAAGGCACCAATGATTAAGAATTTGCTGCAGCTGTGTCACAAATCGTGTAAAGTTTCTCCTCACTCACCAACTCTCAAAATGATGCGATTTGTTAAGGGAGTCTGGTGATATTGCAGTTGCTAGTTTGAAGCGTTGGTTGAAGCAGACAGTGTGTTAACATCTGCTGCTAACATTGGCAGGTTAAGAGCCCAGACAAGTCATTTTGTCACCGTAACAACCATCACATCCTCCACTGATGATGTCCTTGTCGGGGACGCATCATGACATTTACAATGTGGTCCAATGTGTCCCAGACCACCTCGCCAGCGTCTTGGTGGTCATTTACACTTGTATTTAAACGTCCGTTTGTGTTCGGATCACCAGAGATGGATGTTAATGTCGGGTCTTTCTCCACACGGACACGACCGCAGTGACATGAAAACATACGATGTGTTCACTGACCTCTGCCAGGACTCTGGTCCTCTCAGTCACTCCTCCACTGGCCTGCTGGTAGTGCTCCTTTGCCTGTTGGAGAACACGTGTTTGTTACCAGGTTTGTGTTTGGTCCTCAAATAAAGAATGATTTATATTTCCAAACTTGAAATCCAAACGTGCATCAGGACAGAACAACCTTTCTGTGTTTTTGCCCATTCCTAAAACCTTCAATCGATCAGCTGGAAGTTTTTGTTTGTCATACTTGTCTTTTGGCGTTTACCTCGCTGAGTTTGGCCTGAGCGCTGCGGTACTCCTGGATCAGATGCTCCAGCTGGTTGTTGATGTATTTCTCTCTGCTGCTCACCTTCTCAAGAGTCTTACCGATGTCCTCCTGCAGTTTGTCCAGGTAACTCTGCAGAGACAGGAAAGGACACACCAGGACGCCGTCATGACACACAGCTGGATATTATTAAAGGATGTTTCCAGAAGAATCCCTGCTGCCATTTTCAGTTCCAGCCCATGAACTTTTCTGTGTGTACATTTCTTCTGTACTCCAGATGAAGATGTTGATTTTCTCAACAAAAAGCGGTGGCTGCAGTAAAATGTTCCAGGCTGACGTCAGTAGATGATTGTGAGCTGAATATCGATTTGCAACATCACGCACTTGTTTGAGGGGAAGACGGGACGTCACCGCAGCCCACTGGAGTTCACCACATGGAAAAGCAAATTGCTGCAGCTGGAAGTGTTTTTAATGTTTTACGTTATCTTGGATTAGGCTTGATTGAATTAAAGTTGACTACTGGGCCTTGGCGGAGGTATGCGCTCTACTGAGCTGCTCTAGTTTCAGCTGTACTTACTGAATAGTGTCGGGTAGTTTATCATTTAGTCGTCATACATTCTGTGTGTAAAACTCTTACTTTCTAAAGTGTCGAGTAACGTGTTGGAAAATCTTTGCCTCTGTGATGTCGTGGAGAGGAAACAAAGAAAACACTCAGCTGACGTGAGATCATTGTTCTTCTCTTCAACTGCAGCTTCAACTTTGTCAGTTCAATGAAAAAAAAGCAGCTAAATAAATGATTGTTTGTCACAGTAACGACACCAGTAGTGCTGCAGCATTCAATGTAGATCGTCTGCTGTAATTATACCAAGAAACAACAGCAGGTGGAGCCACACACACACACACACACACACACACACACACACACACACACACACACACACACACACACAGCTGTATATAGTACATGTTAGTTAGTGTGTTTTCATCTTTGTGTTAAATAAAAGACTTTTGAACCTTCATGCTTTCTATTTTTATATTGTACAAGAGTGAATGTTGCCAACATCGACTGTCAAGAACTCAAAAATCCTTCGACCATTACAGCTGTTATGACAATATTGGTTGTAGTTATTAACTTAATTATTAATCCGTTACAAACAGTTTAGTACATTTTTATGAGGCTGATTTGGTGAATTGACCATCTTTTCTGTTCTTCAAGGGTGGTGCCCCGAGGTGATCTAATATAAATTGGATCTTATTATTTATCATAATTAATAATTATCCCTGATAATCATTAATTGTTATTGATAGCCATATTTAACCCAAAACTCCCTATTAATGTTGCATGAAGCACTACAAAGACCACAAGAAAAGACTTTGTTCGTGTTTGTTTATTCACCATGTAAAGCTTCAGTTTGTTCACACGTCCCATCAGTAAAGTCTGTTCAATGACTCTGGTTCAATGATTTCACTTCATCCACACAATCAGTTTGTTTGAATCTCAGCTACGTACAAGAAAATAATAAATGATCTTCCTCATATATTATTGAATTTGTGTGACGATTGGAACAAGGACAGCTTTTGTTCTGCCAAACAAATAAATGTAAATGTGATTATAGATGAATTTAAACATGTACAAAGTGATGAGAACTAAATATGTAGGATAAATGAAGCTCTGCTGCTTTCTCTCTTTAGACTCATGCAGTGGGAGAGAAACAACAACATGCAAACACATCAGTACAAATATTCAACACACATTTAGAGCACAGACACGTTTATATCTTCATGCAGACAAATGTCAGTTCAGCTGAACAAAAGTCATCATGAGCAGTGAGAGCCTCCATGGTTAAACAGACACAGGAAGGAGCGCCACCTAAAGACACTCAAACATTTACACAACAACAGATGAGAAGATGTCAAAGTCCCGCCCATCATGTTTGATTGACAGGTGAAGACACCACACAACAATCAGCCACAAACATGAAGACAGAAAAAGTTTAAGAGTTAAAACTCAGAGTTTAACTCACTGTCCCTTAAATTACTTCTGTCTATTTGAGTTTACTGAACTCAGCACTGGTGTCAGAACAATAAACCCAAACTCCAGCATAGAGAGGCTGAGTGAATGTGGTCTGGACTCTGTGGAGGAGAGTGATGGTTTCAGAGACGCTGTAGAAGGACAGAATACCTGCACTGTGATCCAGGTACACTCCAACTCTGGAGGACCGAGGACCTGAGACGGGAGTTTGGACTTTGTTGTGATAAAAGTTATAACTGTTATTGACACAATCTAACATCCAAGATTTGTCATTTTGTCCAAACAAAGATTCATCAGAGCTCCCTGCTCTCCTGATACTCTTGTATGCGACTGCTACATAAACTCCTCCTCCTCTCCACTCCACCTCCCAGTAACAACGTCCAGTCAGACTCTCTCTACTCAGGACCTGAGACCAGTAGGTGAATCTGTCTGGGTGACTAGAATAAGACTGTGGTTGTCTGATGTATGTTGCTTTTCTGTTCCCCTCAGATAATAACAGCTGTGTGTGTGCTGTGTTTGGATCCAGTGTGATTTCACGTGAACATCTTAAGAGTCCAGCTCTGGTCTTGTTCTCTGGTAGTGACAGTAAAACATCCACTTCAGTCACTGTCAGTGAGATGTTTGTCCATGTCTCTCTCAGGACGTCCTGTAGTTTGTCTCTGACCTCTGACACAGCTGCTGTCACATCCTCAAAGTATCTCAGAGGACGGATATTGATGCTGGATGAGTGTGTAGACTCACTGAGTGCTGACAGTGAGGGGTAGTTGTGTAGAAACTGGTTGTGATCCTCTGTGTGTGAGAGCTTCTTCAGCTCAGCGTCTTTCCTCTTCAGCTCAGTGATCTCCTGCTCCAGCTTCTCCTGAAGCTCTTTGACTCGACTCACTTCAGTTTCCTGCTGGGATCTGACCTGCTGCTTCACATCAGAGCGTCTTTTCTCCATGAGACGGATCAGCTCGGTGAAGATCTTCTCACTGTGCTCCACTGCTTTATCAGCAGAGCCATTGATGGCCTCCACCTCCTGTTGAAGCACCTTCACATCTTCCTCTCTGTCCTGGATTCTCTGCTGGATGTTTTGTCGACTCACCTCGAGCTCTCTCTGCCTCTCAGTCCTCTCTGCTGCAGCTGACACTGTGTCGTGGCCTTTATGTTCGTCCATGGAGCACAAAATACAGATGGTCTGCTGATCAGTACGGCAGAAGATCTTCATCACCTCATCATGACGAGAGCAGATGTTCTCCTGGAGCTTCTCTGTCGGCTCCACCAGCTTGTGTTTCTTGAATTGAGCCACATCAAAGTGAGGCTGAAGATGTTTCTCACAGAAAGAGACCAGACAGACCAGACAGGACTTAACTGCTCTCAGTTTCCTCCCAGTGCAGACATCACAGGCCACATCTTCAGGTCCAGCATAGCAGAGATCAGCAGGAGCAGCTTGGAGTCCAGTCTTCTTCAGCTCCTCCACTAAATCTGCTAACACGGTGCTTTTCACCAGGACAGGCCTCGGTGTGAAGCTCTGCCTACACTGAGGGCAGCTGTGGGTTTTCTTCTCATCCTCTTCGTCCCAGTAGCTTTGAATACAGTTCATGCAGTAGCTGTGTCCACAGGGAATAGTCACCGGATCCTTCAGTAGATCAAAACAGATGGAACAGCAGAACTTTGCTCGGTCCAGTTGATTGTTTTGTTGAGCCATTTCACCTCCGAGTGTCGACGACTGTCTGAGATTCACTTCCTGATAACTGAAACTAGTCTGAGCTCTGATCTGAACAACATGAGCTTCTGCAGTGAATGAGGCTCGTCAGCTCCTTCACTTCCTGGTTACACCCTCATTCAAAGTGCAGATCTGAAGGGGAGGGAACAAGGAGATAAAGTGACAGAGTGGAGCTGCTGTGTTTGAGAGCAGGAAGAAGAGGGAGGGCTGATCCAGCTGTGCTTCATTCCAGGACGAGGAGCCGCTCTGTGACTCTGGACTTTGTTCGCTGGTTTACAATGAAGCCTCAGTTACAACCTGCTCCACATTTGAGAACATCAAAGTTTTTAGTTGTGAAATATTTCTGGGCTCCTCAGGCTTTGCTGACGGCTCCATAGTTCTCTAACTCTTCCTCAGATTGTGTTCAGTTTTATTTTCCTGCTCATAAAAACAGTCGACCTTCAACAGGGAGTCATCAAACCAGCCTGTCATAAAACACTGAAGCTGCTGGAATAAAATGTTCTCACGTTTAATGATTAACATTTCTGTTTCACAACATCATCCTGAGTCAAACCAGCTTTTCAAGCTTCAAACAAAAATCATCAATCCAGATATTTGTTGTCACTCTGAACCCAGAAGGACACAAATGAACCAGATCAGCTGCTTCTGCTGTTCATGTGATGATTTATATGAATCAATAAATCAGTAAAGTGGATGTACTTTAGTCTGTTTCCTCGTGTGATCACAGCCAAACATTTGATTTCCATCATCGGGACCTTAAAATGATCTCAGGCTGACTGAAAACTGTTGATGTGAAAGTTTCATCTTGAAATCGAATCTTCTTCAAACACAACATCGTCAGCTGAACTTCAGCAGGTGGACGCATGAAGTCTCATCAGGCCAAAAGAAACCACAAGACTTTTGTAAAACGTGGCTGATTTGAAGCTGAAACAAAGGAGGAAAAACTAAAGTTAAAATAAAAAAAGGCTGATAAAACAATAATTTAAGCTCTTTTAGTTGTAAATGATGTAATTCTCCACTGGGTGTAAAAGGTGAAGTGTCAGAGATGAGGACTTGTAACACCGGTGCATCACAAGGACACATTTGATCATCTTTACTGTGTAAACCGACGAGTGTTAAAGTTCAAGACTCTCACTTTAACTTCCTGCAGCGGGCTGACGATGTGTCCTGTGTGATGGATCAACCTCACACAGAGAGCTGACTGTAGTTTGAAGGAGGCAACAGAGATCCAATCTGCACTTTCAGTGGTCCGACACACGTTTACCATGATGTGTGACGCACTGCACCTTAATGATGAAGACTCACATCAGCCTCAACACATGTTGTTAACTAAAACTGTATAACAGGTGAGCTGAGGAGCTTTAACCTCCAACACATCTGTGGTTGGCAGGATGACGGCGCCCTCTTGTGTTGGAACATTGGACCTGTTTTCATTCTGTCATTTAAAGGTGAATAAAATCAGAGTTTTAAAATTAAAACCTCATCAGGTTCAGGAGTTTCTCTGCTGCTGACGTCTCGTGGCCTTTTTGCTCAGAGTAAATGTTCACAGAACAAATTCAACTTCAACAAAAGACAGAAATTATTGTTGGAATAAAAATTTATTGTATGTTCATATTCACAAAAAAGGAAACCAGATACTCTCAATAAAAAATGTATCTGAGAAATAAATAAGTGACGTTCAGGACAAAGAGTCAAACTGATGAACTGTTCCAGCTGACGGACCGACACTGTGGAGACACAAGTGTTAAAGATCCAACGTCATGAGAAATACATGAGACAGCTGCTGGTGTTTGTTGTTTGTGGCGGTCAACCTAAGCGAAGGGCCCGGCGGCCGGCTCGGGGATGTTGGTGGCGTGCATGTCGCGTGTCATGTTGGACTTCTCTTTGAGTTTGGCCTGAAGCAGCGTGTGCTCGACGACGCCGATCCTCACGTCCATCTGAACGATCTCCTGCTTCAGCTTGGTCAAACTCTGCTTGATCTTCACCACCGGAGCTGAAGGAGGAATCAAACACAGACAGGCGGTCGGTATCAAACACAGACGGACGGTCGGTATCAAACACAGACGGACGGTCGGTATCAAACACAGACAGGCGGTCGGTATCAAACACAGACGGACGGTCGGTATCAAACACAGACAGACGGTCGGTATCAAACACAGACAGAAGGTCGTTATCAAACACAGACGGACGGTCGGTATCAAACACAGACGGACGGTCGGTATCAAACACAGACGGGCGGTCGGTATCAAACACAGACGGGCGGTCGGTATCAAACACAGACAGACGGTCGGTATCAAACACAGACAGAAGGTCGTTATCAAACACAGACGGACGGTCGGTATCAAACACAGACGGACGGTCGGTATCAAACACAGACAGACGGTATCAAACACAGACAGACGGTCGGTATCAAACACAGACGGACGGTCGGTATCAAACACAGACAGACGGTCGGTATCAAACACAGACAGACGGTATCAAACACAGACAGACGGTCGGTATCAAACACAGACAGGCGGTTGGTATCAAACAAAGACAGACGGTCGGTATCAAACACAGACAGACGGTCGGTATCAAACACAGACAGACGGTCGGTATCAAACACAGACAGGCGGTCGGTATCAAACACAGACAGACGGTCGGTATCAAACACAGACAGATGGTCGGTATCAAACACAGACGGGCGGTCGGTATCAAACACAGACAGACGGTCGGTATCAAACACAGACAGATGGTCGGTATCAAACACAGACGGGCGGTCGGTATCAAACACAGACAGGCGGTCGGTATCAAACACAGACGGGCGGTCGGTATCAAACACAGACGGGCGGTCGGTATCAAACACAGACAGGCGGTCGGTATCAAACACAGACGGACGGTCGGTATCAAACACAGACGGGCGGTCGGTATCAAACACAGACAGACGGTCGGTATCAAACACAGACAGGCGGTCGGTATCAAACACAGACAGGCGGTCGGTATCAAACACAGACAGACGGTCGGTATCAAACACAGACAGCTTATTTCTTCAAATTAACTTAGACACAGAGTCAGTCATCAGATTCACCTCCGTCAGACATGCTGCTGCCTTTCTCCTCCATCTCCTGCTTCACCTTCTCCAGCTCTTCACTGATCTGAAACACACAGAAGCTGAATTTAGAAGAAGGCACCAATGATTAAGAATTTGCTGCAGCTGTGTCACAAATCGTGTAAAGTTTCTCCTCACTCACCAACTCTCAAAATGCTGCGATTTGTTAAGGGAGTCTGGTGATATTGCAGTTGCTAGTTTGAAGCGTTGGTTGAAACAGACAGTGTGTTAACATCTGCTGCTAACATTGGCAGGTTAAGAGCCCAGACAAGTCATTTTGTCACCGTAACAACCATCACATCCTCCACTGATGATGTCCTTGTCGGGGACGCATCATGACATTTACAATGTGGTCCAATGTGTCCCAGACCACCTCGCCAGCGTCTTGGTGGTCATTTACACTTGTATTTAGAGCCGTCCGTTTGTGTTCGCATCACCAGAGATGAATGTTAATGTTGGGTCTTTCTCCACACGGACACGACCTCAGTGACATGAAAACATACGATGTGTTCACTGACCTCTGCCAGGACTCTGGTCCTCTCAGTCACTCCTCCACTGGCCTGCTGGTAGTGCTCCTTTGCCTGTTGGAGAACACGTGTTTGTTACCAGGTTTGTGTTTGGTCCTTAAATAAAGAATGATTTATATTTCCAAACTTGAAATCCAAACGTGCATCAGGACAGAACAACCTTTCTGCGTTTTTGCCCATTCCTAAAACCTTCAATCGATCAGCTGGAAGTTTTTGTTTGTCATACTTGTCTTTTGGCGTTTACCTCGCTGAGTTTGGCCTGAGCGCTGCGGTACTCCTGGATCAGATGCTCCAGCTGGTTGTTGATGTATTTCTCTCTGCTGCTCACCTTCTCAAGAGTCTTACCGATGTCCTCCTGCAGTTTGTCCAGGTAACTCTGCAGAGACAGGAAAGGACACACCAGGACGCCGTCATGACACACAGCTGGATATTATTAAAGGATGTTTCCAGAAGAATCCCTGCTGCCATTTTCAGTTCCAGCCCATGAACTTTTCTGTGTGTACATTTCTTCTGTACTCCAGATGAAGATGTTGATTTTCTCAACAAAAAGCGGTGGCTGCAGTAAAATGTTCCAGGCTGACGTCAGTAGATGATTGTGAGCTGAATATCGATTTGCAACATCACGCACTTGTTTGAGGGGAAGACGGGACGTCACCGCAGCCCACTGGAGTTCACCACATGGAAAAGCAAATTGCTGCAGCTGGAAGTGTTTTTAATGTTTTACGTTATCTTGGATTAGGCTTGATTGAACTAAAGTTGACTACTGGGCCTTGGCGGAGGTATGCGCTCTACTGAGCTGCTCTGGTTTCAGCTGTACTTACTGAATAGTGTCGGGTAGTTTATCATTTAGTCGTCATACATTGTGTGTGTAAAACTCTTACTTTCTAAAGTGTCGAGTAACGTGTTGGAAAATATTTGCCTCTGTGATGTCGTGGAGAGGAAACAAAGAAAACACTCTAAATCAATGATTGTTTCTCACAGTAACGACACCAGTAGTGCTGCAGCATTCAATGTAGATCGTCTGCTGTAATTATACCAAGAAACAACAGCAGGTGGAGCCACACACACACACACACACACACACACAGATATCAGCTTAACACTGCTCTTAGTATCGAACCAGGTCAGTGAACGCACCTTTGCCTCTTTGAGCGAGGACTTGATTCCGTCTCGGTGTTGATGCATCTGGTCCACGTGGATCCTCCAGTCCTGCAGAGCGACACACAGACCGGAGACCGGTCAAAGAGCAACACAACAGAGAGCATGCTGGGAAACTACCGGAAGAGCAACAGAGGGGGGTACAGCTCATTATGACAGAATTACAGTAAGAACAATCAGGATGGTAAGAATAGAGACAGATTGTAAACACACAGCGTTTTTACTCGGTCTGTCTCTTTTGACCGGGGTTTGAAAATCCTCCCTCAAGTGGACACTTCACTTTTTCCAGTCATATCTATGAAGTTTCACATCATTTTGGAGCATTATAATTAACATATAGCTAGAGCAGATTAAAACAAACAACAACCATTCAGCTAAGTAACAAAACTTGCTGAAGAGAACCGGAGAGAACCGGAGATGTCCCGAGGACTCATTAAAAACACCTGGCTTTGTTGGCGCGGACATGGCTGAAGATGGCCCGACTTCCCGTCAATAATATCTGTCCCACGGCTGGACACTGTCCCAAAATTAAAAATATCCAGTGATGTCATGCTGTCATATGTTTGAAACGCTGTGGTTTCACTGGTCACTGGATTGGGGCCCTGTTGGCTGTACCTCCACCACCATCCCCTCCACCTCTCCATATGAAAGTCGGGGAAATAAACAGGTAATGTGAGATGATGCGTTTCGTACAAATGTCAATAATCACATAGCCTGTGACAAGAGTGAATGGACTCACTGTATCTGTGGTTTGCAGAAACATTAGCTGCAAACATTTTAACCTGGTGACGTGGCTGGATGCTCTCCAGAATATGAATAAGGATTCAGAACGGACGTCGAGCATATTCATGAGTTATCTGCAGTAAAACAGTAGTTAAGTAGTAAAAGTTCAGCCTGTTTTTCTAATCACAACTGATCTATGAGACAACACTTTAATACCACATTCTGCTTTGCAACAAAATCAACAGACAGATGTCAGACCGTTGCCTTCAGGGACCACTGAGCCATTAAAGACATTAAAATCAGCACAAAGACACCTGCCTGCTGCTTTTTATCCTCACAAGAGTCTCAGCTTTCCCCTCAGTTGGTTACAGCTTCACTTCCACTCATGAAAGCAGTTCTTAGAGCTCAAACCTGCTCAGACTTTCAATTGAAATTGACTTTTTTCATCGAATGAGCTCCCTCGGTGTCTAATGTAAATGTGGAGCAGCGACCCAGAGTGCTTTGCTTTGCACTCACCTTAGAAACTGAAGCTACAGAATAACAGCAGCCTGTGTTTAAACAGTTTATACAGGAGAGAAACTCAGACCGACACAACAGTCTTACAACCTTTGATTTTTCCTGGTTTTAAAGGCTGCTTTGCAGCAAAGTGATGCAATTTCCGAACATCACCAGACAGGATCTAATAAGACACAAACTACAAAACACAGAGAACAGACGTCCAGCTACAGGCGGTGCTCAGGTGAGTGTGTACCTTGTTGTCCGTCCTGATGGTGACCTTGAGTTGTGGCAGGACTCTCTCCACCTCCAGGTTCCACTCTGCAGCATCAACCGTCGACTCCAGAATCTCGTCCGGTTTGGAGGACGGCTCTGCTTCCTGTCAGGGAACCAACAACACGATCAGTTTCATTCTCAGATTTACAAACCTGAAGGGGCTTGTGTCGTCTCCTAACAAGACCCTCCTGACAAAATCTTACAATAAATGTGTTTAAAAAGTTTTCAGACGCATCATATTTCCAGACGAACTCACAGTGTGAGTGGTTCGTAACTTCAGAGCCTCCAGGTCCATCACGTTCTCCTCCTCATCGTCAGGCTCCTCCTGAGATCACACACACACAAAACACGTGGATAAACTTTACAGATGTTACGTGAGTCAAATGATTGTTTTGATTCTATTTAACCTGAAAAAACATGTCGGTTCAGATCCGAACTAAGCCACCAGATTCCTTCAAAAACACCAAAGTCACATAATAACACCAACGAACTAACCGATGGAGGCAGCAGTAGACGAGCAACTCCCGTGTTTTTCGAGGTAAAATTACTGTTTTTGTCAATGGAGTCTGGTGGCTTTAAACAAAGCGATATAACAGCTGTTGTGGTATTTAAAAAAATGATTTGACTCTTTCTCTCTGTAGGGATCCTTTCCATAATGTTGTCACACACTTAGAATAACAATCTCTTTTGTACCTTTTAATCATTTACACAACGAAGTATGTAAAAATAGGACCCTGGTATAAAAATACCAGAATTACCCTTTAACCTTAACACGAGTAACATTAAAACCTGCCGGACTCTGTGACACTCGACTGGAAATTCAGCTTCACTGTCGCTGCAAAACTGGTCACATAAATCTAACAAGTAAGTTTATGACTCCTTTATTCATAAATGTGCTTTTTTATAGCTGTTAGAAAGTATTTTGAAGGGTCAGAGGTTGCAGTGATCCTTTTTTATCTGTATTGTATCGTATAGAGTCTCTGACAGGTCACTGATGTAACACGGGTCCAAACAGCTCTTAAAGTAAGAAACATCTACTAATAATAAAACGCACTAATTCAGTTTGATTTAAACAGGCTCAGATTTGCAAGTAACAAATGAACATTTGACTAACTCAAGCTGGACACCTACGATCATCTCCTCTTCTACTTTGCTGAGTGTGAGCTCTGCGTCGTCCTCGATCACCGACTCTTCTTCTGTGGTTTCTGCTGGGTAGTTTGGTCTGGAGGAAAGAAGAGGGACAGGAAGTCAGAATACACAGACACAATCAGCTTCTCCTGGACACTCTGCATGTCCACTTTTTGAATTGTTGTGTGTCTAAATGGTGGTATTTAATTACACTTGGCTTGCCTTGTGATAAACCTGCAAAGACCAGGGTTTGTTCAGCTTTTTAACACTTTGAGGATTTTTAAAGTCACCTCAACCAAAGATTTCCAGACTCTTGAAGCCTTCACCATCACAACTAAATATAATTATAAAGGGTTCCCTACAGGATCCATCTCACCAGTTAAATATCTGACCTGAAAATATCCAAATCTAAACGTTTAAGACCTGAGAAGGAACCCAGCAGGAGATCAAACGTAATGAGCAGCAGACGTTCAACAAAATGAAACCAAATGAGAGCCGAGAGTGAGACCGGAAAGATTTGAGTTGTGTTATTGAGGTGAGAAGAGGAGAAATGCTTGAGTACCTTCTGAAGGAGAAGCCCCTCCTCCTCAGAACCTCCTCAGCCAGTCGGTCCAACACGAAACAGACGTATTCACCTGAACCGGATTTCAGTTTGGAGGGCGGGAAGTCCACTTTTACACCCTGAGAGACACATCGAGGAGTCAAATCATTCCCCTGTACTCTCAAACCTCTGACTTCTAACTGTATAACAGCAGCTAACAACAAGGAGCCCGAGGTCAGAATCAGAAACATTTTATATTTCATTCTGTTTTATTCACTATTCATCTGCCAAGTTGCAGAGCGTCGGCACGTTTCATGGAGGATAAGTGTGAGACAGACTTCTGAACGTCTAAAGAACAGTTTATTCTGAGCTACACGAAGAAGACGCTCAATTGTGTGAGTGAAAAATGAAAACCAAGTGTAACCTGTCAGAGGAAGAGTGAAAGCACTTTTACGTCAGTCGGGAGAAGATTTAAGAAGCACAAAATGAAACCTGCATACTGATCACAGCGCCACAATAAGAGTTGGATGGTTTGTTTGTCACAACACACAGAAGTGAGGGTCAAGTGTCACTTACGAAAGACCGGAGCTCCGCCAGGATGTTGGACACGGTGGCGTTGGGCTCGTCGTACTCCTGAGGCTCCGTGAACGGCCTGCCCGCCATGTTTATGAGCCACGCTGCGATGATGGTGAACATGTAGAACTGCTCGCCCGGGTTGGACGCCAGATATGGACTGGACACAAAGTAATGTCTGATGAGGGGGAAACAGACGGGAGATCATCAGGAGGTGACAAGCAGGGAGATTCTCAGTCCTCTCATTTCTGCAGTGAGCGGTCATCTTGTGCCGTGTTTCTTAAGGGATGAGTTTGGAGTTTTCCTCTGCAGTGCCACTAAAAAGGTCCGTCCTGGGCTGATGTAGAAACACGGCAGCGCAACATTAAACCTTAAATCCTAATCACTGCACCTTCTAAGGAACAGTTATCCAAAAAAATGTAAAAAGAGTCTGTCATTTCTTTTTTTAAAAATGTCTAAAACAAACTAAATAATCAAACTCTCTTTGTCTTCATGACTGAATAAACTGAATAAACAAACTGACCTTAAAAGGACAACACAGTCATCCTGTTTTACTGTGTTTACATGTGGCGGACCCTGCCACCTTTCCAGCTTCAAACAGTGTTCTGGGACCTTATTAACAGCTTGTTTATTCACTGATGGAAACCAGTTTGTAATATTACCTCATTAATATTAACTCAACTCAACAGGAACATCACAAACATTCAATATCGACACATCCGTGTGGAAAGTAATTTATAACTAAATCAAACAGAAGTAGAAGAATAAAACGTACAGTTAAAGTCTTGAGTTTTCTTTTTTCTTTGTGCCACTTTAAAGGACTTATTCCTCACCTGGACAGATTTTTCATGTTGTGTTTTGCCAGAACTTCCTCCTCAAAGCTCAACACCTTCAGCTTCTCCAGCAGATTCTCCATCACCACGAACACCTGGTGAGCTGCTCCCGGGCCGCGCTCGTCTTCATCCCCTCGTCTACCGTCATCCGCCATCATGTTTCTTTATTTTTTAAATTAATATCCCCAGCTGCCTCTCCTGCAGCTCAACGTTTAACTATAACGACCCCAAAAACCAGACGCCAGACTCCTTCAGCCAGCCAGCTAGCTTGTGCTAGCTAGCTAGTTTGTTTGGCTTCCTCTCTGTTGTCAGGCAACCGAGCGCTAACGCTAGCTAACTAGGAAGCTAACGCTAGCTAGCTAGGAAGCTAACGTTAGCGGAAAGCGAAATCATATTTTAATCTTCAACGTTTATCAAAGTAAAAAAAAAACGTTATTTATCAGGTGAAAGCATCTCTGCGGGCCGGAAACATACAACCCGACCGCGGTGTAGCAGCACTTCGCTCATCTAACGGCGCTAACTGTTAGCATCGTGTGCTAACATCTCCACTCAGCGTCCCGGCTTCCTGTGTAGACCTTCGAAATAAAAGTCTTCCTGCGGATGCTTTGCTGCCGACGCTTTTCAAATTAAAAGCTCACTAACAATATTGAATTTTGAAAAGAGGGAGGCAGTCACCGGTGTAATTATCTCTGTAGCTATCTATATAACACATAAAGTACTTAAAATGAGCTCAGCTGCGAACATCTACAGCAGTAAAATGCAACAGAGGCTACACATTAATGCAGCAGTAATAATAAAGCAAAAAACATCAGATATAAAAGGAAAACACTGATGAGGATCTGCATACTTCTTCACACCACTGGAGACGAGAACATGTGTGTGTGTGTGTGTGTGTGTGAATAATTCATAACTCCCCCCCCGACCCCCTGTGGTGCAGCAGGCAGTGCAGGGAGGTGTGTGTTTGTTTAATCTGCATGCTGCTCCCTGTCTGTCTGTGAACACACAGGTGGAGCTCCCTGGCGACTGTGTTTTGATTGACAGGCCGGCTCACTGCCTGCTGCATCACTGATGGTGCCCAGCGAGCTGCAGAGCTGCTGCGCCGACGGCCTCGACTCAGCTGAACTGAGAAACGTACTCACAGAGACACAACGTGCAGGTGTGGATGTGATTCAGACAGTCAAAGGAAAACTCAGACGGCCGTTAGCTGCAGCAAGTAAACAGTTCAGGTAATCGAGCAGCTAGCGGTCGTATTAACCGACTCTGCCTGGACTGGGAGACCCGGAGGGAGCGTACAAAGTGGGGCTAGCTGGTTAGCATGCCAACTTCAATAGATATCTGTGCAACACAGCACAAAGACTAGTTTCAGATAGCGTCAGCACTATTATTTCTTCAAATTCTGACGATAATTTACTTCATTATTTAATGTTTTAAACTAAAGTTCATACATATTGCACCTTAAAAGTAGGAGGAAACTTGAAAAAGAGAGTAATTTACATGTTGCATCTTGTTTATTGAGAAATATATAAATATTGTTTAAAGGAACAGTTCACCCAAAAATACAAATTCAGTCATTATCTCTATGGAGAACACTGCAACGCTGTTTTACTGTGAAGCTCCAGAAATGTTCTGTGGACGACGAGACTTCACCTGACTTTCATCAACATGGAGGTGAGGAGATGATGAATGGATTGTTTTATTTTTGGGGGAACTGGTCCTTTAAAGGTGCAGCGATTAGGATTTAAGGTGAGAAATGGAGTATAATACCCAGGGAGTCCGCTATGTTGCGCCGCCATGTTTGTACGTCAGCTCAGAACGACTCTAAAGAGAGACTTGCAGAGGAAGCTGAGGCGAGGGGTGCTCTGTTGTTTGCAATCTGCAAACTCACCACTAGATGCCACTAAATTCTTCACACCGGAGTTTTAATCCCTCACATACATCACATGTTATCGCATGGATTAACCAGTGAGCAATGATAGAAGCCAACCTGGATTTATCTACAGCTGGAGACACAGAAGCACTGGGCACTGAATAATCCGGCTCATCGAGATATTGTTGCAGGATTATTACAGTGCGGACGTTGAAAAAGAAGACGATTAAAAAACAACTGTTTAAAAAAGATAAATGGCTGTCGGAGGGTTGACATGCTTTTACCCGTCATCGTCCTCCTGTCTTTCACTTCACATGCAGCGAGCTGTTTGCTTGTTGTTAATGTGAAAAGTATCACCTAATTGTCAACCACCACACTGACAGCCTGCTGTCTGTGGATGTGGGCTGCAGAAGCTGTTAATGAGTCTCCTCCAGACGCCTACAAATCAAACCCAGACCCGAGCGAGTCTTTACGCAGCCTGTGGAGAAAGAGAACTGGGCTCTCGTCCGCTCTGGTGTGATTACAGGCTCGGTGCAGCCAGACAGCGTGTCAGCCTGTGGCCTGGCCTCCTTTTCTTGGCTTGCCAGTGTTCGACGGAGAGGTAATTGGGAGGAGAGGCAGAGGTGGATCCACGGCTTAACCTGAGTGAGGCGGTAATGAGAGCCGGCTGCCGGCAGGCCTCGCCTGAGGACCAGCAGGAAGCTTATCAGCCCACCAGGCGTCATTCAGAGAGGCTATTTATGCCTTTTTGTGCCAAAATAACTGCTATCTGAGAGTCATTACTTCGCTGGATGTTTTCTAAAAGGGGTGATAGGTGATGTTTTCACGGCTCTGCAGCATTAAAGGACCATGTGGGGGCTGGTGGTTGTCAAAGTAATGAGGAAGATTTATCTCACCTTCTGAGGTGTCTACCACCTCTCAAGGTCAACAACAAAAATAAACTTAAAAGTTTGTTTAATGTCTCACAATCAGGCGAATCAGGTGAAACGAGTGTGTTCAAACAGCTGCTGAACGTTGGCAGGTACAACAAGCTGTAGCCAAACTGACACAACTGATTGTGTAACAAATAATGCCGAATTTACAAGAAGGTCCAGATAATTAAGTATTTGTCTGAGACAGTGTTTCACATAGTTCACAAAGCTCCTCCTGACTCAGCAACTCGCTAAATTGCATGATTTTTTAAAGGAGTCTGGGGACTTTTCTTCAAGAAGTAACCTATATTAGTTTCTATATTAGTATTTGTAAAATTTGACATATAGAAACATGAATTAATTAATAAATATTGGCAGGTATAAAACCCATCGGTGATATTGTCTCAGTTCTGACCCGTGGCTGATGGAGGTCAGTAAAGGAACAGGATCTAATGTCGTTAATCGCTGAGCCCAGATGTGAGATCGGCTCACGTCTTCATCAGTATTCCACTTCCTCTGCCGTCGTGTCAGCGCTCGTTCTCCCTAACGGAGGGTGTCACTTCTTTCAAAAGCTGGATTTGTCATTTGTTTGAAAGAAAACACTCCTTTTCTCGCAGCTTGATGACTCATTTTGTTCCCCCGAAAACCGACATGACAGGCGAAGCGATTAGATCCCACACACTGCACGCTCCATTGGCAAGATGGTTCAGTTTACAGGTCTGGAGATGAGTTCAGTGTGTCGATCCAGAACTCAAGTCTTTAGATTTCATTTTATTATTCATTGACACTAACCACATTTTGCCTTATGACTCCTTTTAACACTTAAAAATATGGAAGACACCTCAGACAGGAAGTAAAATGTTGTGTGTACAGAGAGAAGAAGAAAAACATCACAGTTTATTCACGTTTTGGTGACAAACTACAAAGTGCGTCATCTTGATAAATGCTCCAAATAAAGCGGTTACTGTTCGACGTAAACAGCTTCGCCCCCTGCAATCAAACTGTGATACTGAAAAGACCAAAACATTGTGAAACTACGATAAATGCTTCATAATTTCTCAAATATGGAGGATGCAGACAAATGAAACGGGTCCACCTGCTGCCTCTGAGTCGAGGCCAACACAACACAACAAACCCTCAGTAAACTAACAGGGCAGTAAGTGTTGCGTTTGCTGTCGCTCTGTGGTTTAAGTGGTTCATCTGTTCATTTATTCCTCCATCCTGTTGGAAAAGCTGTCATTAAACCAGTCAGGTGATATTGTGCTCCTGCGTTTGCATTGTCAAAGAGACGGGATTGATTTTTCCAACACTGACGCTTGTTTTTTAAACTCTCTCCGTCCCTTCTGCTCTGCTGATTGCTCTTCTTCTGTGGTCTTGTAGCTGTCACAGTGGACAAAGAAAGAAAACGGCATTAGACCTCCGCAGGCCTTAATCTCGGCCTTTTACACAGATAATTTAAAAAGAAGACATTTCCTGTATTGTACCTGGAGAGTTTGGCTTCTCTGCAGATGAATCAAGCCAAATTCAAAAGAAAGAGAAGAATAAAGCGAGTCCTGGACCCGGTTCAGCTCCCAACTCGCTCCTGCTCTGTGTCATAAAATGTAAATGCAAATCCTACCTGTGAAAAAGTGTGTTACGCTGCTGACAGAGCAGATTTGACAAGTCAATCTCGGAGAAACACAGACTCCTCAGGAAAACATCTGCAGGATATTCAAGAAGAGGAAGAAGTGTTCACACTCTGAAGGAGGAGATGAGATGGTGTTAATGGAGCCGTGGATCAGCAGACAGCGCTCGTCTTTCCCTCCTCTGCACTGGAATCACCCAAGGCCACGTCTCTCCGACAGATTGCTTGAAGAGCTCAATTGTGCTCGGCTAATGCATAACAAACAGATGGAGCTGAATGCAATCACTCCGGAGTGGCGTCTCTATCTCCTCCTCTCTGCCTCTCCCTCTCGTAAGTGCTGAAATAAATCAAAATTATGTTTTTTTTTGGCGTCAGGACGAGAAACGGTGAAGAGCGACAGAGTTATCGCGTGGCTCAGGATCACAGATCTGCCTGAGCGAGTGGGGGTGGTGGTGGGGGGGGAAATTAATTAACATCGTTTTTGCTCCACTTCTCTCGAGCTTTGACGGGTGCAGTTGCCGTGACAACCTGGTAACGGTGAAGCACAGGTGGCGGCAGGCGACGGGCCGTATCTGTGGCGGGAGGTGCAGGCGGCAGCGGAGGTGTCGTCTTTCTAAGTTTGGTCGAGGTTATAAAAAGCAGCGGCGCTGAAATTAGACGCGGCAGCTGAAGCTGATCAGAGTCTGCAGCTCGTTTACAGAAACATCCGCAGACTCGTTCAGGCTTCAGGGAATCAAACCTGTGAGCTCACAAAGTCGAGGTACTTTCACCTTTAATGCAACTCTGTACTTTTATTTCACTCAACCTCAGAGGCTGTACGTTTTATTCCACTACATCCGTCTGACTGCTTTAGTTACAAGTTACTTTTCAGATTACAACTCAGCCCGTTCCTGTTTCTCCAGATGTGCTTGTGATCAGCTGAAGGATGAAGTGTCCCTCTGTACTTGTCAAACTGGGAACAACAACTTTTCTGCTTTAACTTATCATAGAGAGACGAACTCAGTGACCTCATGGGTCCTAAAAAGTTACATACATTGTTTGTTTTTATCCCATTTGGGTTCTGCCATGAAGCTGAAGAAAAAGAAAAGGTCGTAAAAAAAGATGAAAATCACAATAATAATAAATAATACGACTGCGGTTCTGTGAAAGGAGAGTTGGTTCTGGTTCAGTTCTGTGAGCTGCTCATATACAGGAGCACGACGTCACTAACGACCGTCGGCTGTGTCGTCTTTATAACGACGTGTTTTCACAGTCTGATGTTTCATTAGTTGACAAACAATTCAAACAGGATCAATAAAGCATCTCTCGCCTTGTCATGTTTTTTCTGAGGTAAACTTCAGTGATGACTCACTGGAAAGGACTTCGCCTCTCTGTTACTGAAGTGAATACTGGTGTCACAGTGTAACGTCTGTAGAAAGATGACACCATCCACGTATACATCGATTCCCTATAAACCGCACTTTCACTGTGATATTCAGTCTGACACCAGGAGGGATTATTTTCCCCAGAAAGTGGAGGTCGAATTAATTTGAGTTAACAGAAAGAGGGAGATTGTTTTCCCCCGGTCACTGCAGTGGAACGACTGGACTAACTGTGGAAACTATACGAAAGAAAAGGAAGCTAATGGAGAAGGTGAAGAAGGTGAAGAGGCAGTGATAGAAACCAAAGTAAAAACAAGAGTGGATGGACGGACGTTCACTGGATGGAGAGCGCTCCTCTTTCCTCATTCTTTCTACAAAACCTGTCCCCATGTTGCTAACACAGTCTTTGTGACAGCGAAGGCACCATGAAAAGTTGATTAATCCACAAAACACCAGATATAACAGGAAAACATTTAATGCATAATGAGTAATTTTAAATTCATTCTTTAAGATGCGTTAGTCCTGATTAGACGTGTGGTATTTGTACTTTTACTTAAAGCCACTACAAGATTGATTCTGGCGGCCCCTGTGGACAAAAGCGGTACCAGCACCGCCGCTTCAAAGAAGATCTTGAATCGTGAACAGTTGGATGTATTGATGATGTGTTCTTATGTAAGATTAATAACCGTTATAGTCGATAGTGAAACAGAGTGAACTTTAGTTTCAGCTTTAGTGGCGTCTCCTCTGGCTGTGAGACTGAATTCAAATGTAATTTTACGACCTCTCCGACCGGGATGTGTCTGATCGTACGTGTCCAGTCAGACCACCGAGCGTCTTTTATCATCCTCTCAGGGGTTTATGTTGCAGCTGGCCGGTTTGATTGGCCCGGCTGTTTGTTTCAGGGCTGATAAATTCACACTTGACAAACTGCCGGCGAGACCTCCGGCCACACAGAGACCAGTCGAACTGTAAATTCCCTCCAGAGCCGAGCGGAGTGATTGGCATTTCATTTAGACGGCGACGCTGGCAGAGAAAGTGAATCTGCTGCTGACTCAGTCGAGTGATCGTGTTTTGCTCGAGCCGACATCGAGTTAATGATTTAATTTGAGCCACGGATAGATGAGATCAGTGGGAGATAGCGGCGGCGGAGAGGAGAGATGATCCGTCGATGTCGGTGATAAAAGCTCACATCTGTGAAAAGATAAGCAAGAATCAAAAGCGCAGAAATAATGGAAATTATAATCATAAACACAGTTATATAAATGAAATTATCCCTGCAGGGTCTGATTGTGTCCGCAGTGGTGTCGGGTGTTTGGATAATGAAGCATTTCAAAAGAATGTGCTGATAAAATAATACTTTAAAAACCCAGCAACAACAACACGTTTTTGTTGGTGTGTGTGTTCATCCAGCACTCAACCTCATACGGGTTTGATGGGAACTTTATTTATATAAAAACAAAACAAAATGATTAATGTCTGGTGCTGCCACAACAACAATACGCAGCCTCGATCAATCCTCTGTCACGGCAAAGAATTAAAACAGGAGAGAGGTGATTGTTAATATGACAACAAAAAACAACACAACGTGGTGACTGAGCTGTAACCAAGAATGAAAAAAAAAAACCTAGTTACTCAAATACTATCAAACACTGCATCACATTCACCATCAACACAGTTCAACTCGGCATAAATACATAAATACAGTCAGTTATCACATGAAACAGAAGCTTAAAGCTTTACAGGAAGTGTATTTTTCAGAATAAGACGCTGCTCTCATATCTAACGACAGCACTGTGAGCTAAGCTTCTCCGGAGAGTATCTGATGACTGAAAGTCCTGATGAGACGCTGTGACCTCACTAATCACTGCAGGAGAATGAAGTCAGCGCGCTCACCGGACTTCAAAAGAAACTATGAATATCAAGCAGCAAAACTGGAGAAAGAAAAAAAAATAATAAAACATTCATATGCCAAAACTCAGCAGCGCTCCAAAAAAAAAAAGCTTTGAAGCCGCCAACACCGCGTCTCATACCGCCTTAAATCCACCACATTCACTGTCAGGAGAGAAATTACAGGCTCATGTCTCCGAATATGACGATCGAGATGAGCTTCACGTTGTAAAGTTTAGTCACCAGCTACTGAAGGTGCTTCGGTCTGTGTGGAGACACTGCAGGTGATGACAGCTGATACGTGACGCTCTCCACAGGCGATTATTCACATTAAGACAATTATTTTTCTGGTAAAGTTTCTGAATTTTTTATGTTTAAATACACGAATGAGGAATTATGTTGTTAAAAACTCCAGGACAGAAATGTGAACATGTTGGTGACGTATCAAAGTCAAAGTCTTTCACGGGGGGACGATCTCACTTCATAAATCAGACAAATCCTGTCAACAGCCATAAAAACACAGACAAACATTTTCTCCATGCTTTTAGGAATAAATGTGATATCAGTCAGGCTGCGGATGATATATGATCTGTAAAAAACATTCAGATATGTGCTGCGAAATTCCAGAGAACAAAATAATTATTAGGATTTATTTATTTTACGAGATATTTCATGTTTAAATACGCAAATTAGGCTTTCTAATGAAATATTCACCACTTTGCATAAATGTCAACCTCCCAGTGTTCAACAGTGTAAATATTTTAGATATTGTTTCTTATTTATATTGTTTATATTGTTCTCATTGCTTTATTTTTCCTCTTGTTCATAGCTTTTTTCTTATTGTTGATGCTGACACTATCCCTGTCGTAATCATGCAAATGTTCCCTGTCGTGGGACAGAAATCTGAACTCAAATTAACACCTTCATGTGTAAAATAACAAAATCTCAAAAATGACCAGTGCATGAACACAATGCGTTTTCACCTGCAGTGTCTCCTCTGAACGCTGTCGCTGGTCGACCTTCAATCAAACTCAGATAACTTTACTTTAATTCTAATGAAGATCCAAAGATACCAAATCTGTCGGGCTGAATTTTGGGGAAAAGTGTCAAAAATGAAGTGAATGATCGAATGAATGAATTTACCCTCATTATCACCTCATCACGCTAACTTAAGGCCAATTTGGTAACTGCTGACCACGTTACCCCGCAGTAACCAGCTGCCTGCCAACTCGAGATGATTTCTTCTCTCATGAACCGAACGCAGCCCCTGCGCCCATTGTTCAGCAGCTAGCTTACTCTGTTAGCACGAAGCACACAGCACCTGAGCCGAAGAACGAGTGAGCAGCAGCAGCAACAGCAGACTGTCGATCAGATGCTACTCTGTTAGCACGAAGCACACAGCACCTGAGCCGAAGAGAAGAGTTACGGCGGCAGCAACGCACTTGTTCGGCGGCTAACGTTAGCACAAAGCACACTTCTACAGCAGAAAGGAGTAACTGACGCACTGGGTAGCCTTTTCGGACTGAAGTACGTTCTTGACGGCAGTTTTTCCCGTATTTATATGATTGTGACATTTAAAAAGAGACGTGTGTGTTGTTATTTATGTATTTATTAGACTAAAAAAGCTAAGAGAGCTTGATGAAGTAGAACTAGCTGCTAATATATCTGTCAGCTGGCCAGCGTTCATGTGTTTCAGAGGGATTTTTCAGTTGGATACTTTCAAAATTTAGCTTGCTCTTTCTTGCTTCTACAATCTTACCGACCCCAGCTCTAAATCTTTTTGCCTGGTGCAGCTTTAATGTCTATCTAAGCGACCGCTGACGCTGCTTTCAAGCAACTGAAAGTTTAGGTTACTATAACTTCGTTCAGAAACCAGTCTGACGTTGAATCCATTTGATGGGATTTTCTCACCAGGCGCCTCAAACCAGCTGAGGCCTGCATGGACCAAATTTCACCCTCCCAGTGTGTGTGTGGCAGTATGTACAACAATATATGTACATCCAGATTAAAGATCAATATATGAACTTCAGATCAACATTCATCATCCTCTTCAAACTTCTATCAACCGTTTGCCATCTTTTCTTTCCTTCCGGCCATCTTGTGCAAATAAACCTCAACCTCAATTTGGACTCAAATTAGTGAAACACACCTGAACTTTTCTTTGTGCGTTCGAAATAAAGATTCTCACATTCAGGTCAAGTTGTTTAAATTATGTTATTGTTAAAGTCAGATAACATTTGAACGAGTAACTCGACTCTGATCAACACTCTGAAACAGATAAATTACCAGTCCATATTCTGATGACGTTCTGGACTCAGTCCCGTCTCAAGAAACTCTTTTTGTCTAAAAACATTCTGGAGAATAAAAATGTCCATCGTCGCTGTCGACCAATCACAGACCTTCTCTCTAAATCCTGGGCATTACGAGCTTTTCTCCCCGCCTCCTCTTCATGTCAGCGCTGTCTGATCTGACGTCTGATTTACTTCCTGTACTCGTCTTCTCCTATCCGGGTGGCGCCGGCCTCCTCCACGGGCCCCTCCCTCTTGGTTTCCATGGCAACCTCGGTGTATGCTACCGCCGGCTCCGCGCCCTCGGCCTCGGCGCCCTCCTGGCCCTCGCCCACGGCTCTCTCCTTCTTCAGCTTGATGCGGAAGGTCTCTTTGGTCGGAGCCTTCTTGGCGATGTTCTCCTTCAGCCGCTCGCCCGACTGCTTCAGCCGCTCGCCGGCTTGGTGCATCTTGTCCCGCCGCTCGGGCGGCATGACCTTCTCGCCCAGGTTGTGGAACTTGGTGCCCAGGTTGTCCTTGGTTTTGGTCATCTTCTCCTTGGAGAATGCGGCCTTCAGGGTCTCTGTGCTTTTCGCCACTGATTTCTTGAGGCGGGCGGCTCGGGAAGGGTCGGCCTCCTCCACGCTCAGGTACTCCTCGTCGGAGGAGAGGTCAAGAGGGACGTCGTAGGAGTCGGGCTCAATCTCCAGCCCGTCCAGGCCGGTTCCTTTGGGAGACTTGGTGACGGCCACTGATGGGACCTCTGTCTCGCCCTGCAGAGAAGAAAACAGAACATAATGTGAGTCTTCATGTCAAATACAGTCAGGAAAACAAAGTGTCCAACAAGTCCTTCAGGACAATCAGAAATAACTTATTATTAACTTAAATAACTCAACTTAGCCAATAAAACCATCACAGTGCTTGAGGAGTGGTCTGTAGTCCTAAAACAAAGAAACCAGTTTGCATTTTTGCACATCCGGTTCCCTCGTCTCAAAGTTTATGAGTGTTTTGAATTAGTTTTCTGTTAAATGCCTGAAATAAGGTGTGTGGTCTCCACAGGCTGAAGATATTTACACCTTTTGTTTTTGTTCACAGCGAACACGGAGACTCATCTACTCACTAGTTCGTCTCTACAGGCCACTTTAGTTACACACTGTTCTGACTCTGACTTTACAACTTGTACATCGATCAGTTTATAGAAAACCTGGATGTAATTGTGCAGTAAGACGCTCAGTGGTGGAGACGTTTAAGTCATGTGACCGTGATGTCGTCTGTGTGTAGCCTAACATTAGCTTTTTACTGCTACACATTTAATTTACGCTTCAAACATCACAAAGTGGAGTTCATCTGTGAAGATGATCGTGATCAGAACCTGTCAGTATCGTAGACTTCAGGTCTATTTTCTTGGTGGTGATGCTGGCGTGAAGGTGAGATATCGAGCAGGACACGTGATAACAAACACAAACATCCGTGTTGACTTCATGGGAACTTAACTTGAAGCTGATATCCGTCTTCTTATCTGTCTCATAGACAATACTGATAAATTGCTATGTCGCTCATTGACGCAGGTCCAGAAAGAAAACATGATATTCCTCTGAGAGACTCTGTCAGAGCCGACCTGCTGCCTCTTGCCTCGAACACACCGGCATCTTCATGAGATCGAGTTTTTTTTTCTTCTATTTTTACAGATGAGGAGTAACTGAGACTCATTCAGACAGGAAGCTGCTGGCAGAGACAACACCTGTAACTCAAGATGGCCGATAATCCTGATGAGACCATCCGGTTTTAGACAGTCGGTCCTGAGCCAGACTGAAATATCTCATCATCGGGTCAAGAATTTCATTTGTCCGATATAATCAGCCTCAGATGTGTTTGGCTAATCAGCAAAAGTTAGCATGCTGACAAGCTAAACTAAAGATGGTGATCATGGCAAACACTTCACCTGCATGATGTTAGCATGTAGCTCGAAGCACCACTTTTTAAATTCACAATATTAGAGTCTGGTGCAGATCCAGACCGTCTGGAGGAATAAACACTGGGAGTCTCATCAGATTCTGCTCTGATCCGGAGACGTTATATGACAACATATAGAACAGAAGTTGAGTCATTTTTAGACATTTATATGCAGAAATGTCACATTAAGTCTTTAAACTCAGCCTCGCAGAGCTGCCAGCATGACTTTTTCTCATTTCAGATATATTGTACTTGTTTCTTGACGTTTATTTGATGTTTCTTACTGGCCGACTTGAACCAAAGCGGCTCCTGGAGGAACCTCCTCCCAGGCCCGCTCCACCTGCTGCGCCCTACAGGTGACTTTGGTTGTGAAAGCCAATTAATCCTAATTAAACTGCGGCCACCTGCAACGATCACACTCATTAATCAGGGAGGAGTCATCAGAGCGCGTCCAGACACTGTGAGTGACACAATAATTACACCAGCAGGGAATGTGGGTCAAGGCATGTATTAATATCCTGGCGCAGGAGACAGACTCTGGAGCCGAGACCATCAGCAGAACGACAGCGGAGACACTTTGATTTTACAAACACATTCATTATGTTAACACACACACACACATACACACACACACACACACGCTGTGATGTCTCAGCAGTTCAACCAGAGGAAGATATTTTACACCCTGACACACCTTTTACCTGTCAACACATTAAGCTTAAGTTAACAACGTCTTGGAAAAGGTCGTAGAAATGTTACGGTCAGAATATCTCGACCTTCGTCACAGCGGTGGAAGAAGTATTCAGATCCTCCACGTCAGCAGAAGCACTGATACAACACTGTGAAACAACTCGGCCACGAGCTCAGAGAAACGTCCTGTTCTCAGCTTTGATGATGCATTTTCCAGCTAATCCAAGAGGAGCTTTAAAAGAGTTTATTTAGCGTGAGGAGGAGGAGGAGGATGTTCTCGACACATACAGAAACACTTCATCCGACCACCAAATGATACGTGTTTTCAGAGACAAGTCACCAGAATGAAATGTTGCTGTACGTTTCATACGGGACGACACGGCTGCCAAGCAAGAGCTCATTGTTCAAGACAGCGTTTGTTTCAACATTTGTAAGTGTGAATCCACTGGATATTGATTTTGGAAAAGTTTCCAAATGGGTTTGTGGCAACAAAAAATCAGATTTTTTTGATGAACTGGATGGAAATGGAATATTTTTAACAAAACGTCGGGACAGTTTCCAGCCGTGTTAGAGGCAACAAATCCAGATATTTTAACGAGACATCTCTACAGTTTTCCAGCCATTAGTTTTTATGGGTATGTTTGACAAGACGCTGGGACGGTTTCCAGCCATGTTTGTGACAACAGAAACAGATATTTTGTCGGGACAGTTTCCAGTTTAAAATAAATTAGTCCAAATGTTTTGCTCTGTTGTCGACGAACAATATGAAGGAATATTCCTCTGCAACTTTTGTGCAGAACCTGTAGAGATGTGGGCTGTTATGTAACGCTCCCTGTTAGCTGGGTGACCTCTTGTTTTAATTGTGTCGGTGCCGGTGGGAAGTTTAACTCATAACCTTGTCATTGCTCAGCTTCTCTCATTGCCACACAGCAGAAATATCACAAACTAAAAGTCATTAACTCCTCTGAAATTACACACTGTCCTCTAATGTCCAGTGTTGTGAACAACAGCCGAGGCGGAGTGGCCCTGGGTGTTAACCAGCAGCCATTTATCTTTTTCTTATTACCGTCCCGGCCTTCATTATTCAGCCGCTGGCGACGGCGGTCCCTAACAAACTGCCTGTTGCTTCCTGGTTAAATGACCGCAGCTGAAGCTCTATATTAGGAGATGAACGGAGGCCTCAGAATAACCGACAGCACATCAGTCATGAGGAAACTCAACACTGCGACTGTCTCCTCTGCAGGCAGGACGGACAGAAAGAAAGCTCGAGTCGCCGGGGACCGGACTGAGCTAAACCTGGAGCCTGTGCACAGAAATACAAAGCGTGAAGAAGAAGGACCAGCAGGCACACGGAGGAACCAACTGTTGTGGCTGCTCCACGGTTAACTTTAGCTTCTGTAAAGCTCATTTCACTGATCACTCCCAGAGCTGTTATCTTTGTGACACTGTAATTTCTTGGTAGTTTATCATATATCCTATAAATCACATATCTATATTTAATATAGTGTCAACTTAAAGTAAAGAAAGTGACTCCATCCTGGCGACTTTTTGCAGGTGATGGTCTGACAGGTTCAGTTAATATTCACCCAGAAGTTCAACATAGAATACCTCTCTTCAAGTTCAGCTTCTCAAATCTGTCCAGAGTGAACCCTCTTCTCAAACAAATCAATAAAGGATCTCTGCGAAAAGGAAATAAAGCCAACATCTGGGACGCTGTCAGAGTTTCCTCCGCTGCCTGTCAGGATCAGGGTGATTGTATGTGAGCTGATCGAGATGATTGAAAGCTCATTTCGACCGATTTCGGAATTAAAAATCAAAATCGTGACACCCCTGGTTCCAAGGGACGGTGCGGAGGGAGAGGCATGAGACAGAGATACTGAGTGAGGTGAATTTGAAACACACAGACATGAAACACTTTGATATTATTCAGCGTGACCAACACTTCCTGGGGGTATCATGATCTCTGATGTCCACCGTGAATAAAAAGGAGGCTGCAGAACTTTGAAAATCTTCATGTTTTTATGTTTTCTTCAGTATCAGAGTAATCCAGTGATAGTCGTCTGTACATCAGTGGGTACAATGCAAACAGGACCTGCTAACAGCTAATTCAGCACACTTCAATGGTGCCAATTTGACAACATGTAAACAAATTTTGGTCTAAAGAAGCGCTCAAGAAAGAAAAGCAGCAGATTTGTTGAGCTTTTACAGGCTCTCCCGGTGGATTTAACTGTTTCTGTCATCATGTTGGTTCCCACAGTGCAGGATTTAGGAGGAATTAATGAGCAAAAATGAAAAAAAGATATTCATAGTTATATTTTAATAGTGTAAAATCATCTGAAACTGTGTTTTCGGGAAATTAGAGCATCACACCCTTTCCAGTGGACCCCGCGGGACCTTATTTCTAAAGAAATTCAGTACAGTAGTCAATGGATATGATAAAAAGAAAATTTTTCAACTCGATAAAGTGGCTGTTTGACGGATATCTTTGATGAGATGTCGGCACAGTTTCCAGACAGTAGAGAAAATAAAATCTCACGTAGTTTTGTGTTAAAGCGTTCAGTGAACTACACCGTTTAAATCGCTCAACTGGGCTCAGAAAAGCTCGTAAAAAAGATGAACATCACAATAAATCTGCTCATATTGACAACTGCAGTTCTGTGAAAGGAGAGCTGGTTCTGGTTCAGTTCTATGAGCTGCTGATACACAGGAGCAGCTCTGCAATGTCTAAGTTAGGAGACGACGTCACTAACGAGGCTGTCGGCTGTGTCGTCTTTATAATGACGTGTTTTCACAGGCTGATGTTTCATTAGTTTGGTGACAAACATCATCTGTGTGGTCACGTTATTTGTCACTACCACGTATTTTTCTGACTTTTGCCGCTCTTTATCCTCAGAGGGAGCTGGTCCTCTTCCACAGATTCATGTTTCTACAGAAGCCCAGAGCGGACAAACCAAACCCTGAACCTTTCTCATTTCTGCAGCCACTGTATATATATATAGGGAGGTGAGACGAGGGGTGTTCAGTTGGCTTCAATCTGCAACCACACCCCTAAATCCACCGGGCCTTTAATACTTCCCCACCTGCAGCTCGTCTGACACAAGCTTTTACATTTTGACCTTACTGGATGATAAACCTGCACTATCCTGATGTGTCTTAGTCCATTATCGTTATCGTGCCCTCTGTTACTGTACTTATGTCTCAGGTCCTCATGATTGAGGCCCTCCACTCTCTCGACATGACAAGCTGCCGTGTCAGACCCCCGACTCTGGCTGAAAGCAGTTTATGGCGTGTCACTGCTGGCAGGGAGGCTAAAATGCTGCCGTCCCAGAATAGGCCTCCCTGTCACGGATCCACCGCAGCTGTTAGCAGCACATAGCAGCCCCGTTACTATTCTGAAGTCTGGACGTTAACGAGGGCAACGTCTCCATCTAATACTGACCGCTGAAGGTATGCAGAGTCCAGCGTAAAGACGAGGATTCATCTTTCATTTATTGTCAGGAGAGTTTCAGTGGCAGGTCGCAGTGTCCACTTTAAGCTTTTCCAACTGGATACGAAGAAGAGAGTGAAACACGCACAAACACGCTTCAAGTGTTATAAATAAAGACCTTCACTTCACTTTCACTTTGAAAGTGTTTATCTTAAAGCTGCAATGTGTTTTTTTTTCTCAATGTTTTGATCCAACTACCGCAGATTATTTGCCACGTAGCCGCTGCAAACTGAGTGTTTCTGATTGAGGCGGCATCTTAAATTTTCCCCTTGTCTGACCAAAGCTGCACTCATAAAGCCTGCAGCGATGCACCGACAGTCTTTGATCACCGCTGAGAGTCCTCAGAGTTCAGAGAAACGTTTCATTCTGTCCGTCATCTGTCCAGCTGCTTCCCCAGAAAATCCAGCAGCACTCCAATTTAAAGCTATTATAAAGTCTGTCCGTCTCTTCACCAGCGACAGCCTCCTCAATCAACACGAGAGCCTCAAAGTGTTCTCATCGTATCATGTGTCTATTTGGAGATAAGACGCCTCGCTCCGTTTATTTTCCATCCCTTCATGTTGAGAGATGACTCAACAGGAACCGTGCAAATGTTGACTTTTAGGCTCAAAGCCACTCGAACGGATGTGTTCAGTCGAGTGTTTCAGATTACCAATTACACTCTGTAGTGAATCATCTTGTTTTCGCTCGTTTCACCTGACCTGATTAAGGCCGTCCTGATGAAAGTGCGCTCTCTCTCCACGTAACGAGGGAGCTTTTCTATAAATTGCCAGCATTAAGGAGGCGAGGGCTCTTAAGCGCTGAACTTAAACCACATTTCCTCACATCCCCGCTCGGCCTCTTACTGCGTCCAGCGCTTAATGAATTGAGTCAGAGTTCATTTGAGTTAAGATCTCGCTGCTCGGCAGAGTCTGTACCGCCTGAGGGAAGGAATCTACTTTATTTTTTTGATATTTAATTTAATTATGCTCCAGTTCCTCCTAAACGGGACCGTGGATCTGATAATCCAGAGAGGAGCGGCTCTACCTCAACGTCCACTAGTGGTTATTTTACAGAACGAGATTTCTCTACTTGTGTTTTTGTCCTCTTTATTTTTTATCAAAGACATCACGCATACTTTTACTTGTACTTTTAATACTTAAGTACATGTCATATCAGATACTTTAGGACTGTGACTTTCACTTTTACCAAAAGTAATAATTTAATTTGTTGGCGAAGCGCTGCAGGGTGGTGTGGCGGTGTGGGAGTGACTCCATGGTCCGTGTGTGTGACGTATTGGGAACCCCCCTGCTGGTCAGTAAACCAAAAGTTGAAGCTGCTGTGTTGTTATGCTGTTAGCATGCCGGTCCTACAGTGATCGTTTGTCCACAACGAAGGGGTTTAAAAAAATAACAACGAACAACCAGAATGTGGCAGATCATTGCTGTGTGTTTTAACCGGTGCACAAAACCAAACTGAGTGAATACACATGACACATTACAGTCCACTGTGGTTTCAGTTATTCATGCTGCGAGTCTGATCACCAGCTTATGTGAATGACCACTGCAACGTGACGTCAGGCCCCCTCCTCACAGACTGCCCTCATTAAAATGAATAGGAGGATCCACGTTTGTGCCGCACCACCGGATTTGGTCTGAATCCAGCCTTAAACAACTAAATTTCCACAACCACGAATACGCTCGTTCGATTTGAAGGCTGGAATATGCAACCTGTGACAAACGGATGTGTGCAGGCAAAGCTTCGATTCAAGCACACAACTGTGATCACGTTCAGTATTTACTTACTTAAGCAAAATATGATGGTCGCCAGTTCAACCTGACTATTATTTGATTTATATTTTAAATGTTTTCAGGGCCTGAAGATGTGAAATTATTCAGCAGTTTACAAACATAAAATGAATTTGTTGTTTTGTGTGTCAGGGAAGTGTTTTTCCACTTTCACGTTCAATCACCTCTGGACAGATTTTTCTTGGAAATCACTGGATGAATCTTTTTTTTTCTCACAAAATGACTCTTTGTTCCCAAGTTTGTGAAATAGTAAAGGTGTAAAGCAGCCAGGCATCAACATCAACTAAAGAAAAGTCTAAAAATAATCAAAGTGTTCGACCAGACACAACGATTTCCAACGACAAAAGCAGCAAACTGTCACTGACGACTGGCTCGACTTTGAGATCGACTGATTGATTAATTGTTTCAACACAAACCTGAAACTTGCTCCAGTCTCAGTTATTGCTGGTCACATTTTCACTTCTAGCATTTAAGAGTTGAGAAAACTGTTGAATCCCTGAGATTAAGAAACCCAGAAATAAAAAAACCCTCTTCACATTTGTAAGAAACAAGTCGTAACACCTCTTCTTACCTGATAGATGACGACACGGAACTTGTTGCGGGTGAGCAGCTCATCCTGTGTGGTTTCAACCTTCTTGACGCGGACATTTTGCTTCTCGACGCGCGTCCGAACCTCCTTGACGTTGGCGCTGACCTTGCGGGTCTTCTGCAGGAGCTTCTCCACCGTGCCGCTGGTGTCGGTGTGGTCCTTGGCCAGTTTGAGGACGTCGCCCTGGATGGTCTTGATGTTGTTCTCCAGCTCCAGCTGGCGCTCCTCCATGCGCTGCTGGCAGGACTGGACGTTATCGATGATGCCGGCCACGCGCTCCAGCAGAGACAGGATGGTCAGGGCGCTGATGGGGTTCCCGGCCTCGTCCTCCACCCCGATGATCTCCAGCTTCTCCTGGACGCCCGCCGTGCGATACTTGTGCTGATCCATTGCAGAGTTTCGATGACTGGGGTTGAAATTTGGTTTAAACTTGCTTAAAAATTGGAGGGTATGTGCTTTACTTTGGGGGAAGGGACCAGGACTGTTGGAGTTACCAGAAGGGAGACCAGAGAGTGGCAACACCCAACCGCTGTGACCAGAACTCAGGTCTGGGGACAGGAGAGAGAAGAAACTCCACCTACCCCTTTTTAAAAAAGACTTCAGGGTCCAAAGGGAACCTGAATTCAGACCTCATCGGGATGTGGGCCAGGCGCTAAACCCAGAGGGGAGCGGCAATGCTCACACGAAACCCCCCGAGCTAAAAATAAAAACCCTTTGTAAGGCGACACTCAGACATTTTGGGAAGATGCAAAGCAGAGGATGATGGAAATCCCCGTCCAAGCCCTTCTCTGCTCTGTTAGAGCCACGCAGGCTGATTCATAATTTTCCGATATTTGCGCGTATGTTCATGCTAGCAGCTGCGAAAGCATGTACATCAACAGTAGCTCTGCAGTCACACATGCAGAGAAGGCCCAGTTGTCTGGTCTGATTACACAGCGCTGGAATGTTTGTGGGGGATTAAACATTGCAGCGCTGCCCTTTTTACTTTCCCCCGGGCAGCAGAGTCCAAACATTGACTGTGACTGAGATCTGAAGCTCTTTATAGTGACGGCTCGAGGAGCGTCAGACTGACACTATTTTAAAGACGGATTTATTTATTCTGAGCATTACAGTATGTGCTAAGAGTACACTGCATGTCTCCGCTGTAACTTCAGCGGAGTGTTTAATTGTTGGTCTTTAACTCACAGTTTGACAGCCGTGAAATCGCGGTCGCCTACTGAGCAAAAACATAGACGTTGAAAAGATTTCCACCGGAGAGCCAGATTTAAAGACATCAGGGTTCAAAATTAGATTTTACAATGTAATGTTACACATCTTTTCCACTTCAGTTACAGACGTCTGAAGATCTTTGTGTGGTTTAAAATTAAAGTTTTAATGATGGCTACATTTTACTAGCAAAAAGCTACAAGATGGATTCAAACATCGGGCCTCGACGTCAGTAGTCTGCAGGACGAGAGCTGTTCATCAGCTTTATGTTTTGGTTATCAAACCTTCATTAGGAGCTAATTAAAGGTTGGATGACTAAAACAGGTGCAGGTGCAGGCATCATAAAGGATACTGAGGTTGAGGTCCAGTGTTTGAATCCATCTCGTAGGTTTTGCTGCACAGACTAAAATTTAGCCGTGATAAAACCTTTAATTTGGACCACATGAAGTTCTGTGGACGTCTGTGACTGAAGTTGAAAAGATGTGTAACATTACTTTGTAAAAACTGTAACGACGTCACGTGAACGTTGAAAAGACGTCAGGAGATCTTTCATTCAGTCTTTTTAACGCCAGCAGAGATTGACCACAACTCAACCAGGAATGATGGGAATCATTTTCCCAGGATTGGGACGAAGCAGGAGGGAGTGAAAATCCACGGCCATGTCACCTCCAGTCCACGGAAAGTTATCTAAGATTTGCTGAAGAACGGCAGAAAGTTCCTCCAAAAAAGTATTTTTTCAGTTTGAGATGACGACACATTAACACAGAACATTTTTTGTTGTGCGACTGTCACGTTTCCATAAAACAAAACCGAGTTTACCGGCTCTGTTTTTTGTGTTGTTTCTTCTTTTTCTGCTGAAACAGAATTAATTTTCACGTGGAAGTTCTGGTAATTGTATATTAATGAATGTAATTAACAAGTGAAAATGTAAAAGTTTTTAATCCATAGTGAAAAAACAAAAAAATCGCTTGTCAGAATCTTCAGTTCTTACGTGACATTATTTTATTTTTCTCTTGTTAAAGGGGCACTGTGTAGTTTTGTAGAAGAAATTCAAACTGAGAATTTTAAAATCAGGTCCCAGAACACTGTTTGAAGCTAGAAAGGTGGCAGGGTCCGCCTCATATAAACAAAGTAAAACAGTATAAACTGTTTTCCTTTAAGGTCAGTTTGTTTATTCAGTCATGAAAACAAAGAGTTTGATTATTTAGTTTGTTTCAGCTGATGAGGATCTTTCTCTGCTCGTTAACATTCACTTCCACCCTGAACATTTTGGATTTCACACGTGAAGAAGCAAAAAGTGTTTTGTTTTCTTCTCTGTCTCTGAAGGAGGAACTACTTCAGGATCAGGGACTTTTTAATGATCGATGTTTTTTACAGCGTGGTAGTTTGGAGATGACTGATTGCTGAATGTGTTAGACTGAAGCCAGCAGCTGCTCCCCCCCCCCCACCACCACCTTCACACGATAACTCTATATTTACCCCGGGTAGCAGCGTGCCTGAGTCCCTGCCCCCTCGTACGAATGTTCGACACACATGTTGGTTTATTTTCACATGGAGAGGCGGCGACCTCTGCTCCGGTTCTGGCTTCTGCACACGAGCAGTTTTTTTTACTTTTAATTTTAATTAGACCACAGCGTCAGTTAATGACGCAGCCCCGCCTCTCTGACAGGTGGGCGGAGGCTGATGATGAAGACACAGCTGGAGGAGATATTCAACCTCATCTGTCCTGGTTTAAACCACAAAGTCCCAAAGTTTCTATAACCGGAGCTAAATGATATTTTACTGCACACTAGAATAGATATTTTAGATACATTGCAATTCAATGAAAACAAAACAACGTGTGTTTACCTGAGGTTCAGCTGTGGAGGAGAGAGTCAGGTGCAGATCCAGAGCTTCTGGAGGAATAAACACCTGGAGTCTCATCAGATTCTGCTCCGATCCGACGGGAGCAGAGCTCAGAGATTACTTTGTAACTTGTGGGATTAAAAAGTGGATTTATCTTCACTCCTGTTTATCAGCCTGACTGCAGCAGTGATCCGGAGGTGACCTCCACTGTCGGGTGTTTCTGTTCTGTAATGTTGGCTGCTGACTGGAGCTGGAGGGGAAATGGACTTTACTTCATGAACGTAACGTAACAGAGAGGAGAGAGAGAACCAGAACCAGAACCAGAACCAGAGTCTCTGCTAAGTGCTGACTTCACTCAGGGTTGACCTGGATTTAAACACACACACACACACACACACACACACACACACACACACCCCGGTGCATGCCGTTGCTCGATAGCTTGCGGTTAATGAACAGTAATGTGATCCAAATATTTGCTCTGCTGGCTGTGAACGCTCCATTAAACAACCGCCCTGCTGATGAAAATCTGTCTGATGTGACTTCTGTTCTGTTCTGTTTTGTCTCGTTCTTCGACTTCCCTTCCTCACTCTCTGACTCTCTGACTCTCTCCTGGAAGTTATAGCGGCAGTGGAGAGGTCCTCGGTGTTGATGTGTGATTGCGTATGTGACAGCTGGAGTTGTTCTGATTTGAAGCCGGCCTACTTCTCAATCCCAGAAAGTGAAAACTTTTCCAGATGAAGGGAGTCTTTTTCGTTGTGTCTGGGACTTGAGTCACCTCCAGAAGTTCAGAGGCTGGTGCAGTAGGGATGGACTCCTGCTGATCTCACAGCTCCTCCTCAGGTTTTTCAGCTTCTTTCAAGGCCTTAACCCATGTGGAGAGCTGAAGGTTGTCTGAGGTCTGAATATTAAGTGTTCAGCTCCTCCAGCTGTCTCTCGCAGTATAACACAACACAACATCCCTCCTCCTCCAAGCTGTTTTGCTGCAGATTGATTTCCTCAGTCTTGATGCGACGGAGGGCGTCTGGCTCAGCCCTCGAGGTTTTCCTCTGACGCCAGCCTCTCACCAGTTTGACTTTGTGAGCCTCGACTTCCTTCTCAAGCTCTCGCTTCAGAGCGTCAGTCTGCTGTTTAGTGAAACACCGATCCTTCGCGGTGTGTCTTGGAGAAGCTCTTTCCTCGGCTTCTCCACCTGGAGCTCGGCTGTGAACTTCTCATGGCTCCTCATGTTGTTGAAGGAGTTCCCTCTGAAGCTTAAGCTGAAGAGTGTTTGCCCTCCGTCTGACGTTAACGGCAGAAGTTTGATACTTTTCCAACTCTTGATGAAGTGTCTGCCGAGACATGTCACTGGCTGACGTTGTCTTTGGCTTGAATGATGCTGTTGTCTCTGATGAGCAGATCGTGTCTGTTCTGTTATATTTACATGAATGAGTGTGAAAAGAAATGTGACTTTAGACAATCCTGCAGAATTGTGCTATAAGGTCGTTGCATTATTTGGATTTATTCATACATAACCTTTTTTTTAGCCCACTAGCTTCAGCACCGTAGCACCGCTGGCTGCTGGTCTTATAATGACAGGTGGTTCTGAACGTCCAGTCTGGGTTTTTTGAATGGAAAGTTTGGAAAGTCTGCCTGTATTCCAGGTCATGAGGCACTGAAGAGGAAACTTGTGAAAACGCATCAATATGCATTAAATAGTAGGCTAATAATAACGTGTCTGTCGGCGGGGTCTGTTTCAGCTCCTCCTTCATAACTTTTGGGAAGAAAACGATTTTAATTTGTCATAAAACAGTTTTGGGACGTTCCTATAGCCTACGGCAGAATATAAATAGATACAAAAATAGGTTGTATCTCAAAACCACCTGTAATAGTGAAGTACAACCAGGGAAAGTGCACGTATATATACGTGCTAGCTTAATTAAGGAATTACAGGTAGAGCCGTGAAACTTTTAACCTGGTTAGATGATGATAACGAGCGATAGAAAGGCAGGGCTGGTGAAGAGGGAAGACGGGCCGGTGCAAACAAAACGGTCGGACCGGCATCTGTCCACACACACACACACACACACACACACACACACACACACACACACACACCGCCGCTTTGAACAAAACATCGTTAATCCGAGGAAAACGTTGTAAAATGAGTGTCGGAGGAAGAAACAGTCAAACAGAGAGAATCACAGAACGACGACATAATGAGGAAACAATTCACACAAACGACACGTCGGCACTCTGGTGTACATTAAAAAAACATTTCCTTTTTTATTTCGGCAGAGACCAAAAATAGCCTCTCAAAGTCTACATGCAGAATATTAACATGTCAAACACATTCTAGTCACATTTAGAGAAGTCACGGCTGCGATGGTCGACAACAAGTAGAAACACGTTGCTCAGCGGAGGGCAGGGGAGGATTACCTACGACCTGGAGACGTAGACTAAGACAGAACAAACGAAAACAAACTCCTGTGACAGAAAATAAAAGTCACAAACATACAGAGAAGACACACTTTCCCCTGAACTCACATTTAGGATCCCAGCACTCAGATTCAGTTCCTCTTCCACAGATACACAACGAGAGAAAGGTAATGAAGCTGTACTCTGGTGTTGACGCTGGATCGTCCGTCCCTACCAAATCACGTAAGGTGACATATTAACGACTCTGCTAGCCATGCGTGAGAAAATATAAATGATTATTTATTACTTATAGCTTTTCGAACCCGTTTCCACAAATTGTTTCCTCTGGGCGCCAGCGTCTGCTGCAGCAGGCTCTGAGCACTACCAGCTGAAAATCTCTCAACTTTTCAGAAAGTCTCTGGAGACGTCACCGTCGCTCTTTTTCTTTTTAATAATAATATTCACCATAATTTAGTCTCCTATGGATCACGTCATGCACCCACATCCTTCTTGCTCTGATGTCAAATGAAAGAGAGACCACTGTTCAAGACTCAGTTTCAACATTTGTATGTGTGACACCACTGGATCTTTTTAAGGAGCCCTCAGGATTTCCAGCTGTTTTTGTGGAAATAAAAACCAGATATTTTTGACAAGACATCGGGAGATCTCCAGCCATGTTTGTAGCGACAAAACCAGGTATTTCAAGCCAACACATGATCTTTTTCTGACCCTAACCGGACCATAAGCGGACCTTTGTCACATCGTACAATTAAAAAGTGGAACTTCAAGAAAGAGAAACTTGCAACATAAAGAAATGTAAGGTTTCTACATAGCCGTGGTTTGCAGAAATGTACATAGTCAACATTTATTCTAGTGATTGGGTTGTGCTAGCTTCACTTAGCTTAACCTGCCCGTATTATTGGTAGCTGTGTCGGACCGATTAAGGCTTAATGTTGTTGCACTTCTGGTACCGAAGGACCAAATGTGAGCAGGCAGACTCAGCTTCATGGCTGTCAGCTCTGACATTACAGGGCTGGGAATTAGCTTCAGGTAGCAACACTCATGCTAACATTCATTAGACCAGTTACTTGGGCCATTTATTCACGAGCAGTTGTGAAACGGGATTTACTGGAAGCTTGTTACATGCTCGTTGGTACCGTCTTTGAATGTGGATACTAAGCTAACAGGTAATATGTTAGCTACCTGTGCACATGCTAGTACTTGCCAGCCATAAGGTAACAGGGTGGCCTGCTAGCTATCTTGGTTACTAATAGAACGATACGTTGTGTGTACCATCGTGCAGTTAAATCTCCAGCGTGGTTTTATAAAACTACATGGTGCTACACAGCTAATATAACAGCTTCATACTTTTGGACTTCTTGGCTGAAGGTCAGCACTGTCAACATCATTTGTAGTAAGTGTGATTCAGCTCCAAACAAAAGGTCAGTGCAGATTTAGTTAAATTGCAGCCGTCACCTAATCCACTCAACTTGACAATTTCATTGAAATTAATTAGTTTTGGTCCAAACCTTCACCGTTATAACGCTGGTGTGAACGGGCCCAAACCAATTCAGTGATCAGCTGAAGCTTCAGTTTAAATTAATGTCTTCATTTAATTAAGTTCTCCTCCTCACAGTCTCTTAAAGCCCTGAGGGGGAAGTGAGACGTTTTGTTTTACTGCTGATGAAGTCTGAAGTAAATTATTTTCTCTCCTGTGTTGATGACTTGAGAACTGGTGGGGAAAAAAATGCCAGGATGATGTTTCTAAAAAAAACCTTTTTTCATAAACAAGGGAGAGAAATTAATTTTAGATTAAACTTAGACAATTGAAGAGCAGAAAAATGATTCTCACGTGACCCTCAGGGCTTCGTAGCCTCTTCATGAAGTTTTAGCTGTTATCATTGTTATTATATGGAGTTAACGTCAGTCGAGTTGATGCAGTTAATTGCCGTCCAAGGTCAGAGAACACCTGCTGTGTTCACTGGTAGATTTAGTTGTGTATGCCGGGTTACACACCATCAACTCTTCATGTCACTGTGCAGGAGGTGCTATAGATCAACTACTGAGAACAACAAACAGTGTTGTGTTTACGCTGCCGGCTGTGTCGTGTTCCCCGTCGCAGCGCCGACATCATTCTGCCACAGTTCTGCTACTTTTGGTCAACGTTTGGAAAACGTCAGGAAATTTGTCTCGGCCGGCAAAAGAAGAACATGTTGGTCTTTTTGGTCGGACGGTGGATAAACGCCTATCGTCGTTCAGAACTTGACCCCTCACATCTGCTGAACAGTTATAATCAGGGTGAAATCTTGTGGTCCGACCCGACAGATTTCTGTAGAAACACCTCGACGTGACGTGATTTTTTTACAGCAGCTTGTACTTAAGAGAGACACTGAGGTTTAAAGGAGTAACTTGTAAGAAATGGTCAGAATTCAAAGGCAGCTCCAAAACTTATGAGGGCAGCATCACCGCTAACTGAATATAGCACGTAGCTGCTATTAGCTGTGGAGCTAAGTGGCTGGACAGCGATGGAGGTCAGTCTGAAGACAGGGGACACAGTACAGAGGTGATTTACAGCGGCTCTGACCAGGACTATGACTCCGGGGACAAGAAGACAGGAGAGGACAGAGACAGAGAGTCGGACATCATCAGCGTGCAGAGACAGAATATTTTCACGTTATTCTGTGAACTGAGGGTTGATTTGGACCGAACCAGAGGAGACTGTGGAGACGAACCAACACTGTTCTGGTGACTTTGATTCAGTTTCTGTCTTCTCAGTTTGAAGTCGAAATTTTTGACTTTTTGACATCAGTTTGAGTGAAGTGTGTTTTACGATGAGTCAACGAGGCGATACAGCTCGTCTGAGTTCAGTCAGAGAGAGAAACCTGAATTCAGACGGTGGACGGTTGTATTTTTCTGTTTATAAGGAAAATAGGTGTCAAAATATTTCCTTTCTTGACAGTTTATGAGTTTATTTTGTTGACTCCCATATCAGACTGTCACCTCTGAGCTACGGAGTGGTATCAGGAGCTAGCTGCTCAGCACGCTAACTTCGGTAGACATCTCTACATACATGTCTTTGACAGAACGCTGTTGTTTTCTGGCCATATCTTACAGATTACTCCTTTAAAAATACTTTTGGAAAACACTGTGACAATTTGACGTTAACGTAGCGAATACTACAAGTTAGCTTCTGCACCCAGATACCAACATTATTGAGTAAGACAGGATTTCTCTTGCTGAGAAGGTTTAGTTTGTGACTGACTGACTGACATATGTGCACATGTATAATTGAGAACGTTGATCAGAAGCAAACAAAGGTTTCAGTCCGACAGCGTAACTGTCCTCCATATAAAAACGCACAATAAAGCAAAACGTGACAGACAGAGTATATCAACAGGTTTGTTACAGTTAACACAGGAACACGACAGGACGCCACAGAAAACATAGATCCTGTCGACAAACTGGTTTTTTTGTTTTATGTCTGAACTTTCTGCATGAAAGTATCCGTCATCACTGTTTAACACTGCTTAAGACTTCATTATATGAACACGCTAACACGTTAGCTGCACACCACTAACATCTGTGAACCCTGAACCTGACCACACGTTAACACCAGGAGGAAGTCAGCTCTCTGAGTGATGCTTGTCATGTTTCGATTATCGGATGGTTTAATTTTTTTGTGAGGGATCCTCTGTGTCTGGAATGTCTCGCTGAGGAACAAATGCAAATCTAAAAACAAGAAAATAAAAAATAAGAAAGACAGTTATTCTCTCACATTCAAAGAAATGAAACCTTGATTACAGCCACGAGCGACCGAGACTTTCTTCCCCGGTTACATTAAAAAATGTCATTTAGAGTTGACCTCCGTTTGCAGTCTGTCCCTTCAAACCCTCCCGAAACAGCCGACACACTTCCTTTACAATCCTCTGAAATCAGATTTTTTTGGACGGAGATGCAAAAACATTCCTGCGTCTGAGCGTTTAACTCAACACGACTCGGCTCCTCGTCGAAGCAAAAAAGTGGTTTTTAGAAGAACGTCACTGTACTTCCATGTTTCCCGCCGTCAGCGGTATTTTTCTGGTGCGGGTGAAGACAGCAGACTGTTTTTTTTCCAAACATTACACCTTCCTTTCTTCACAACGCCGACTCTAACCCTCCAGCTCAGCGTCCTCCCTTCATCAGTCCCACTTTATGGATTTTCCGTCTCCGACCGGATCTCTGCGGCTCTGAGACGGAGGAGGCGTCGAGGACGTCGGCTTTTCTTTTAAAAAGTTTAAACTACACCACAGTACACAGTTTTCACAAGTCATGCGAATATACAGGAACTAGAATTTTAGAAACCAACGTTTGAAAATAAAAGTTAACATAAAAGCTTGAAGTAATAACTACTTTAAAAGAAAATTATTATCATAATAATAATAAATTATTAGCTTGTTTGAACACAGTGACGTCTTTACATGGACTTTCATACCAAACAATAAGTGTAAACATATCTATATCACTGGCTGCCCCCACTCACCTCCTACAAACATTAAAAATGAAAAACAAACTGCATTTGGTGATCAGCTGCACATTATTAGTAACAAGTAAAACAGAGAGGGGCGTAGAAATAATCATGTCCAATAAATATCACATTCCAGACGGGGCAGACGTTAATCTGTTAGCCAGTTTACCAAAGGAACCATATTCATAAAGCATTCAACAACACCTCTAATGAAGCAGTTTGAAGTAATTAAGACAGCAGACATGGTAACGATGTAAAGTGACAGCGGGTTTTGGACGATTCGGCTCCTCGTTCTTGGTTTTTTTTGCGGCAAAGAAAGAAAAATCCCGAAAAATCGATGCGCAAAAATCTCCCATCCGTAAAAAAAAAACATAACAGGAGGGAAAATAAGGCCCCTTAAATAAATATTCTCATTCTTCTTTTTTAATGGTTTCCCAGGAGAGAAAAAAACAAAATGAATACCACACGTCTACCGTTAAAAAAATGGTCTTCCCACGCCGTAAGAAAAAACTTATCAAAAAGGACCCCGGCCGTCACGGCTATACCATCCTGGAGTTAGTGTCCGAGGAAAAGTGTCCCAGGTTTTGTTTTTGCCGGCGACCCCTGTTGTTTTTCGGACATTTCCTAAAGAGACACAGAGAGAGAGATTTATTTATTTATTATTATTTGTTTTCCTCATGAGTTTTACTACAGCACAAAGGAAGCAGGTTCTTTACATCCACAGAACCTGCCTTAGAAACATCACGTTTTTAAGTTTTCTTCAGTATCAAAGTAATCCAGTCACAGCTGTCTGTAGATCCACGGGCTCACTGCAAACAGGAAGTGCTAACAGCTAATTCGGCAAAGTTTCAGGGAGCTTTGGGGGAAGTCTGCAGCTTCTTCAGATGTTTAGCAGAACGCTGCAGCGCTGTTTTACTGTGGAGCTCCAGAAATGATTTGTGGACTACGAGACTTCACCCGACTTTCCATCAGCGTGGAGGGAGGAGATAACGAGGTGAACATTTTACTGTATTTATCAAAAATAACGCCTACTCACACTGCTGCGTGTTGAGAAGTGCCTTCTGTTTAACTTTGCCGAGGCGGATGGATGCTTCCCGGTAGTGACATGTAGGTGGAGCAGTACATCCACGTTTATTAGCAGATGAATTTAAAAACGTATCAATGAAAAGAGCGGCTTGTTTCGCTGTCAGACAGCTGCCAAAACACCTCGGCAGTGCCACGAGAGACGGGAGTTTTATTTCCTCCTCGGGGTGACGGAGGAAAGTCTGCCGGCTGCCTCCGAGCAGAGAAACGAGGCCAAGTCAAATCCCGTTTAATTCTCCTCAGCTTTAAGCCTCAACTGTCACCGGCAGCTCCGTCCTGACAGACATCACACCTACACCTCACGTGTGACGGAGGAACGACGAGGCTGCGTTCACAGGCGGCGTTGTTCTGTCACTTTTTTTTTGTCCGGCAGAGACAAAAAACATTCAAGTAGCAGCAGAGACGCTTTCAAATGTGGCTGAACAGCTCACTCATAACGCTCCTGCCGCACACTGTGAGATCATTGTTACGTCCTGTTGTACATGTGTTTCACTTCACATTATGCACGAGGGGATTATCAGCAGGTATTATACGATGTTATTATGTTTTCTCCACAGGTGGATTAAAACCGCTGCGGTGGAAAATCAACCCGCCTTTTCATCGTCGTCGTAACTCTGCGGTGATACCAGTAATTTCTCTTTTCTTTAACCTGGTTTATTTATCTTCTCATGAGGCAAAACTGAAGGAGAGGATGTGTGGACCTTCAACACCTCTGAAGAGGAAAGTCTGTTGTTGTTGTTGTTGTTTGTAACGGGACGCTGCCTCACCTTGTGATGCACATCACCACGGCGACGATGATGGCGATCTGCACGGCGCCGATGATGGCGGCGATGAGGACGTAGTGGAGCTTCTGTCCACTGGGAACCACGTAGAGGATGTTGAAGTCCTGAGGCTCGTCACACTGAGCGCCTTTGTAGCCGGCATCACACCTGACACACACACACACACACACACACACACACACACACACACACACAGAGGTTTAACACCACGTCTCTGCAGGTCGCAGCACTCTGACATTAGCAGCAGTTCGGGCAGTCACACACCTGCAGGTGGCCATGTTGTATTTGATCTCACACTTCCCGTGAACACAGAAGCCGGCGTAGCTGTCGGCGCAGGGGATCGGCATCCCGGCGTAGAAACCGTCGCCGTGGTCCAGACCCGTGGTTTCTGAACGGGTCGAAGGGAAAAACAAAAAAACAAACACACGTCATGAGAGCACGATCAGCTGGAGGACCAGCTGCTGTACAGGTGAGTGCTGGAGGACGTCACGCTCATTTTCAGCCCAGATTTTTAATTATGGGTCGACTGATGTGGGCCGATACGATTATTAGAAATCAAGGAGACTGAAAACTGATATTTAATTTGCAGTAAAAACAATAAAACTTAATAAACTCAAACATCGTAAAACACAAATGCTTTGCACATTAAGACGTAATCACTGCGGTGATAAAGAAACAGCCTCTGTGCTGCTCATTAACATGACGGATGTGCAGCAAACTCACATCAACACGAGGAAACAAACCGCGTGGACGAGTTAAACTTCACCGCGATGTTTAATCAAAGCTGTTGATTTGTCGATATCCTCAATATTAGAGATCATGGAGATCAGTTCGAGGAGCAGAGCTGTAAAAAAAACAAACTGTACGAGCGTTATTTCAGCCGTCGTTATGGAAACCGGAGATTTAACTTCCCGTCTTGTACTTCACAGCACGAGGAGGATCATCACTACCTGCGCTCACACGATGCCTCCACTGCTGAGTAACTGATGTTGTAATTACAGATTCAAACAAATGTGTCATTTGAACATCCTGGGAATCTTTCCAGCACGAGACGAGCTCCGGCAGAGGAAAACATTAATAACCATCATTTTCTCGAGAACCCGTATTTAGCTGGTTTTTTTTCAGCCTCAAAGACAGATGATTATAATGTGACTCAGAAATCATCAGCGAGCAGCAAATGATGAGGAATCCAGCAGCATCTCCCGCTCGTTAACGAAGCCGACGGGCCTCGTTTCGTTTCTGTGCTCACGCTGACAGATTAAAGGGGCATTTCACGGTTTTAAAAACAACATTTTAAACGACTCACGAGCAGCGAGCGTGTTGGAGATTTTGTAAAAAACGTCCTCCAGACAAGATTTTGGCAGAAATGTTGATTTTTTTCATTTTCTGGCGAATAATGAGCAAAATATTAGCATCGTATCAGATTCTAATCTTTAGTGACTGCACCAACATTTTTCTGTCCCCATGTCCTGTGTGTCAGTACTTTCATATCGATGGACAGTATAAACTGGATACCAGACGCCAAGATGGCGTCGTTTCATTTAAATGGCAAAGAGGCAAAAAGGTTTTCTTTGTTCTGACGAAGACTCACAATTAATCTTGTTTGCTGTTTGCGGCGTCCTGTTAATAATTTATAGATGTACAGGACAGGAGTCTGCAGGCTAACGCTAAGCTAGCTGTGTTGTCTTTGAAGCGTTGGCGCGGTGGAGACTATCAGGGGAATCAGCTGTCGTGCTGCTGATGATTTGATTGAAAATAATGTTATTTTAAATGATTTTGGCTTTGGATTTAAAAACTCGACTTAAAAACTACCGAAAAGCTCTTTTATCTGCAGGGTTAGCGGTTAGCTTAGCTTAGCATAAAGCCTGGAAACAGGTGGGGGAAGAGTTAGCCAGGCTCTGTTCACAGCTGAAAACATCCACCTGTTGTTAATATGACACATTTTTCTGCTTTTTAAGTTTAAGATTTAACCCGCGACGACTGAGATGACTATTTTCTTCGTTTCTGAGTTGAGCATTTTGAACCGCTCTCTCTTTGGAAACCTTGAGCGATAAAAGGAAAAAAAAAGGACAAAGTTTGGTTTTATTCATTTATGACTGAGTCTGAATGATTCGTCGTGATGAAGGACGTGTCCCGAGGCAGCGTTTTATTTGACGAAGGTCTTCATCATCACCTGGACGATCCAGAGGAGGAAACACTGCAGAGTTCAGATAAACGGACGTGAACACTGCAGCTATGAACGCAGCCTTTTTCTCGCCTCTTGTGTCTCAAATCATCAGCGTCAGAAACATGCTGCTGCGTCCTTCGCTGCTTGTGATGTCAACAATGCCGCGGTTTAATCCGATCCTCCTATTGTCCGTCTCCGAGTCCGAGTTAAAACACAAAGTGAAGGAAGTGACGGAGCCGTGGAGGAATCATCCCCCCCGAGATGTTTTAGTTGCTGAAATCAATGCACAGAGCGAGCTGCAGATAATAAAACCCTCCGGATTCTGTTTCATCTCCTCTTTGATCTCCAAACTCAGCGCTCGCCTCGTGCAGCTCGGTGACGAACGCTGCAAAATGTCCTCGTTCTGCTCCACTAATCTCTCTGTGTGTTTACTTATGAGAAAATTACAGCGTCACACTTAAAGTACACAGATTCAGAGCAGAGAGAAGTTTGATTTTCCTGCTCTGTTTTCCCCCCTGAGAGGACATTATCGTGTATTAACAAGATTTGCGTTAAGTTTTCTCCTGCGGTTATTGCTCCTCAGAAGGTTCAGACGCAGGTTAACAGGCTGCTCAAAGGCCACAGGAAGTTTTACCATCACCTACATTAAAGGCATCACAACATGGTTTTATAATCTGAGTACAAATTAACACAAAGTCTCCTGGGGCATGTTAGCACTGTAGCTCCAGCTCTGTTCAGACCTGGTGTTACCATCCGTCCTCAGTGATCCACCACTTATGATCGGATCTGGGACAAACTGACACGATGATTTTTACACAAAGAAATAAAGAAGTTCATGTCGAACATTTGCCGAATTCACAAGAAGGCCCAAATAATGAAGAATTAGTCAGAGACAGAGTTTCACACAGTTTATAAAGTGTCTCCAACTCAACAACTCACTAAATTGACACATTTTCAAAGGGAGTCTGGTGACTTTCTCCACGGGGACAAAGAAGTAGCCTATACTGGTTACTGTTTAGTGTATTTGTAAAATGTTTCTTCTTTCATAAATTGAGTGTAAATGGTGAAATCAGTGTAAACAGTGTGTTCAAACAGCTGCTAAATGTTGGCAGGTCAGACTTTAGCACTTTAGACACAGAAGCAGACAGGCTGGTGCAGCCATGCTGCCACAAACTGACACTTTCTACAAGGAAACACACAACTTACTGTTTTCATTTAATGCTGAATTTACAAGAAGGAGACAATGATTCAGAATCTGTTGTCGCCGTTTCACAAAGTTTTGTTAAGTTTCTCCTCATGAAACAACTCTTAAAATCACTACATTTGTTAAGGGAGTCTGGTTCTTCTTCTTCTCCTTCCACAGAATCGATCAGATCACTGCCTGAACTACTGATCGGATCACTCAGGATGTATTTTGGTATCTGGACCTCCGTCTGATGAGCCTTTGACACTGAGCTGTGATCCACATTAACAGTCCTGCTCCATATGAGCAGACTGAGCTGCAACTCTGCGACGCTGTTTGTCCACTCGTCCGTCTTTAAGACTTTAAAATTAAGACTCATTTTTGGTTGCTTACCTAAGACGTTTACTTTGAAAGGACTGCTGTCGTCTTTCTTCCCCAGTTTCTCTTTATCAGCTGTGGAGGAAACAGAGGCACACAGTCAGTTACATACAGAAGGATAGTTACAGTTACAGTTACAGTTACAAACAAGTTGTATTTTCAACAAAGTCTTGATCTTGAGAAAAATCTTGATCAGATTTTAGCAATTCATTCATCCTGGAGTCTGTGGAAGATATTAGCTCTCTCTGTGTGTGTATGTGTGTGTGTGTGTGTGTGTGTGTGTGTGTGTGTGTGTTATTTACTCTTCAGGACAGACTAAAGGAAGTGGAGGATGTTTACTCGACGTCTGAGTCTCGCTCTGTTTGTCAGAGTCGAGTTGGTGAAGGGTCAATCTGTGTGTGTGTGTGTGTGTGTGTGTGTGTGTGTGTGTGTGTGTGTGTGTGTGTGTGAGACAACGGTGGGTGACGGTAAAAACAACACAAAGAGAGGAGCGGCAGGTTCGGTGTGTTGTCGTGGTTATTTTTCTGTCTTCACGTCTTCACGCTGTCTGCAGGAGGAGAGGCTGCTGGGAATGTTAAACAGAGCGCACACACAGACACACACACACACACAGACACACAGACACACACACACACGCTGATAGCCATGCACACACACACTCATCCATTTTTAATGCTTCATCATTCCTGAGGAAATATTGATAAAACTCTCTCTCTCTCCTTCTCTGTCTCTCTCTCTCTCTCTCACCCTCCTCCCATTTCTTTCCTCCCCCCTGCCGTCTCTCCCCCTCTCCTCCCCCTCCCCCTCCATGCCCACTCTGTCTCTCACTCTTTCTCCCCCCTCCATGCCGCTCCCTCCATCTTCCCCTCTTTGTGTTGTCAGAGGACACAGAACAGAGAAAATACTGCAGGAAACAACGTGGAGCGTCGCTTTGCGTCTGAACCGAGACTCTGCTGCGGTTTTGTTTGTGGTGAGAAAAACAAGCCGAGCAGCGATTTATGTCGTGACAGCAGATACGAGAGTTAAACCTCGATCGAGCCGCCGTCAGACTGCTGATATCAGTCAACAGATGGTTTTTATCTCGTGTACAGGACGACAGCCGCTGCGTCACCACGTCCTGACAGAAAGACGTGTTCTCACCGTCCGTGGCGTGTCGGTGACGTTGACCAATAGGAGCAGAGATCGCTCGTGATGTAGTTGGTGCTGAACACTACCAGCATCATACGTACAAATCTGCAAACCACAGATACGTCCGAGGTGGATATTTGTACCAAACGCGCTGAATCACGTTCACATTATATGATTATCAGCTCTCATTCATCAGGAGGTCAAGGGCAGGGTGGTGGTGTCATAGAGCCGAAGCCACGCCCGTTCCAGTTTCCACCATGGGACCTTATTTCAGAAAAACTGTGCATGGAGAGAGACAAATAATTCATCGATCCTGTTTGATTTGTGTCATGAATCACACACACGATGTTTGTGAAGGTTAAAAGATCATTTTAAGTCATAAAGTCTCAGCTGATTTAAACATTTGTTCTGGCTTTGGGTTGAACCGTCTGAAATTGTTTAGCTATTCGGCTATTTCAGTCATAAACCGACAAATTCAAATTTTTAGCTTATGATGGCGCCAGATGAAGTCAGTCAGGAGATAAATGTTTTCTAAATGACTCCTCTGGGGAAGCTGAATGTGTGAAGCGTGCAGTATTTCACAGTTCGACTGCTGTTCCTGAGCTGCGGCGTTGAATAATTATGAATATTATGACGTCACAGTTTATTTAACCTCTGACCTTTCAGACAGAAAATGTCATAACTTCATACTTTTATCCTGTTAGACTTTTGTGTTCAAGTTTTATCTTAATAATCGTATAATTTCTTATCCACCTGGCGTCCGTGTGTGAATCCTGTCGCATATTTAGCAACAAGTTCACAAACTGCTGCGACACCATGTTGGTTGACAACAACACATCAGCTGATACAATATTTAATATGAGTAATGGATCAAAGACGAGTGCAAAGTGAACAACAAACAGAAGCTGTGGTGAAGGAAAAGCTTTAAATATAGCAGTTTTTCTGTCAGGAACAATAAAAACGACTGAATTAATTCACCGTGATGAAAATCGACTCCTCTGAATCTGGTTTCTGGTGTTTGGTGAATCAAAGCTTTGGCCCGACGCCTCGAGGAGACAGCAGATCATGAGAGAGGGCAGGTGCTCTTCACCTCAGGGTGCTAGACACCCACATAACCCCCCCACCCACCACCTCCCTGAGCCAATCAGACGCTTGGTCACCAGCCACCTTAAAGCCATAACGACTGACAAGAAATCCATAAATCCTGCCAGGTTAGCGTCTCCTGCCAACACCCACAGAGACAGAGCTCAGAGTGTGTCTGCAATAAGACGACACATTGTGATTCAAGGTGAGTCTATCAACATAAATCAGATCTGAGAAGATACTCGGGAGGATGTACTGAGTCTGGAGGAGCTCTGGGTGTTGGCACAGACTCTCAAAAACATCAGACAGCAAACTGTGACTGCAAATGAGGTTTGTATCTAACACCTCCCTCCTCCTCTGAAGAACCCGTCAGCAACAGATCAGAAGAAATCAGCTCTCACAGATATTTTGTAACACAAACAGATCTGCGACAATCTGCAAACTATTTGCATGTTTTTGGTTCCGTCCCACGATGTGAAAAGTTTTGGCAGCATGTCCAAACTTTCCAATAATTTATTTCACTGAAGCTTTTGACTTGTTTTTGAGATGCACTTCCATCAAAGACACACAGCAGGAAGGATGTTACGCAACAGGCCTGAGATCAAACCTCAGGAAACTGTCGGTGAGATCTTATTGACAGACGCTCAGACTGGACGACAAAATCAAATACCTCGATATCAATACTGGAGAGGTGACTATTGGTACTTTGACAAAATATGAACACAACAAGCCCACATGCACACTAATAAACAGATTGTTATCTGATTTGTTACCAGATTATCCAAGTGGTCACGTAATCGAACATTTAACTCTGGACTCTCATCGGTTCTGAACACTTTGATTGATTTGTGGACGGTGACGTAGCTGGTTAGCTAGCTCGTCCTGTTGTTTAACACGATGTGAAATTATATTTACTGTTTGTCGACCGTACACAATGTTATTGACTTTGAATCTTGCTAACAGCTGAGCTGAAGGGTTCAATGAGCTCAGAGGACTCCTTTATTTTACTGTTGCTAAGTCGTATGTTTATAAATATTGCAAATGTCCACGTTGTGGGACGACTAAAGGATTATCTTATCTCTTATCTTAATTAATGGATCTTATGGATTAATTGCAATGACTATTAGTCAGACTCTCAGCTGTTGCTCGAGAGTTATTGCTTGTGAAAAACTTTATATTTTAGTTGCAAAACACGTTAAAATATACTCAAATGTGTTTTTCTTTGGCGAGTGACCATAGTATAAGTGGGATAATGCCCCTCGAGGTGTCCATCATCAGGAATGAATGCAGGGCTTTTAACTAATTACTCCTATATTTCTGAGTACCTCCTCCACCACTTTATTGAACCAACCTGATTTTTTGGACTCTGACACCACAGACCTGTGATCCAGCAGTTAGTCCGGACCAAATGATTCCTGTTGCGTCAGATGAAAATGAGCGAGGTGTGGATTAATGTCTCGTGGAAACAACGCTCGGCTCCAAAGGAAACAAACTGCACGCTTGGTTTGTGGGTTAATTGAAAACACTGGTGATTAGACACATTCATTTGTCTGACACGGCTTCAATAATGAGGCTGATTTATGGTTGAGATGAAACGGTCACAGCTGTGCAGTCAGCAGTGTTCACCGAGGGTGAAACAACATCAATCCTGCGTTTTACTACATCAGCAAGTTAATGTGGAATAATGATCTCCTCTTCCAACACAATAATGTTGAAAAGAGGAGGAATTAAACAGCGAGGAGTAAAATCTGCGATTCAGGGAGAGTTTCATCTGAAAATGTCCTCGGAGAAAGTGAGAGAGACGGACGTCTGACGGAGGAGACGGGGGGAAGGACGTCTGCTGTCGTTGGATTCAAGGACGGAAATAAATAAATAAGAGAGACGGATATAAAGAGGAGGAAAACAGGATGGACGGATGTGTGAGATAAACAGAGGAGAGATAAGGAAGCAAGGTAAGAATAAGGCAAACAAACTGAAAAATGAGGGAAATAAAGACACGAGAAGAAAGGAAAGAGGAGGAAGGTCAAAAGAGAGAAGAAGAATTAGAAGAAAGAAAGAAAGAAAGAAAGAAAGAAAGAAAGAAAGAAAGAAAGAAAGAAGAAGAACAATTTAAAAGAAAGAAGGAGGGGTGGACGAGGAAAGAATAAGGAAAGAAAAAATGAAGGACCAAGGAAAAAGAGGAAGCAACAAAGAAAAGTAAACCTGGAGGAAACGTGAGTTGAGAAGGAAGAAAGACAAAAAAGAGAAACAAAGAGCATAAACATGAATAATGAGGAAGGAAGGAAGGAGAGAGGAGGGAGGACAGAAGGAAACAAAGAAAGGGATGATCGACAGTGACCAGAGAAGGACGGAGGTGAGACACGATGTTGAATTTAAGAATAAAAGTACAGTTAAAGCAGAATATTTCTCTCTTAACGGCACTAAAGGAAGCAAAAGTCTGCAGAAGCTTAAATACTTAAATAAGGAAGAGAAACGTTTGAGCTGGTCTCATTTCAATGGACCGAATCAGAGAAACGAAGTCTTTCATCTGAGGATCAGTGAGAGTCTGAACTGAAGAACCACTCCGACTCTCTCCGGGTCCATAAAACGCTTTTTATTAACGGGGCAGTTTATTGGTGACGAACGGGCCTCTTCCATAAATTCACAGAGGTTACGGTGGCCGTCCTCTGAAGCTCAACGGGCCCGGGTGATGGGATTTTCCAATTTGGATTCAATAAAGCTGTGATGGAGGCATCAGCGGTCAGATTCATCCGTCTGTACGCAAACTGAAGAGGCTGATATGGGCTCTCATACACACTCCAGGCGAGGTCGCAGGTCGACACTGCGAGCGCTTAGTGCTGCAAAACTGAGTCAGAGTGTTTACAGAATCTCATCACTTCTCTCAGTAACACGATAACAGCTTCAATGTGCAACGTCTCAAAGGCATCTTTAGGTTTACACGGCTGCTCCAACCTCCTAAAGAAGGAACAGACGGCAAAGTGACTCACAGGCGAGATGAATGACAACAAAATCTAAAGCTACAAAACTCAAGCTTTTTACGTGACACCTGAACGCCTCATTTCATGAGCCTGTTCGGCACGAAACACACATCCACGTCCTCCTCGTCGCAGCACATTTCTTTCCTCACGAGTGTCCATAAATCCAACTCTCCTCACCGGCTGAGCGACATGATGGCGTCAGAGCGTCACACAGCGCTTCCTGCCGGCCGCCACAAAGCTGCACGTGGTGGCTTTTTGAAAAAAGCCTCTGCCCCGGTCGCTCATGCACGTCATTGAGCAGCGTGATGACTGAGAGCTGAACAGACTGTGCGGACACACAGGTACCGACACTTCACAGAGCAGGCCGGGTCAACAAACACACAAACCAACAGTGGCTGTGTCTCCCATCGCAGCCCAAAGATCCTCTTCCTCTGAGCGCCGTTGTGTCCAAAAACTATTAGAAATGAGCCACACTGTTGTTCCTTCATCACCATGAACACACACACAGTCCTGCTGCCACAAACACTCACCACAGCACCAAATTAATCTGCAGCTGAGGATGTGTAAAACGCCTCATTCTGTGATTTAGGGGGATAAGATAATAAAAAAAGGCCTCCACAGGTGAAGCCACTTGTTCATTAGACTCTTGTCTTACCGGGGCACCTGCCCAGGTGTTTGACGTCGATCTGCTCCTGCTTCATACACGACGCCTCTCGGACCAGGCAGGGGTTGTTGTAGGAGTTCCCGTCAGTGGCGCACACCGGGTTTTCATTGTGACCGCTGCAGTCGATGTTACAGATGCACCTGAGGAGAGGAGGGAGCGTGCGTCAGGAAACCATTCTGGCCGGCAGAATAAATGTTCAGCCCGAACATGTTTCTGCCACAGCGGCTCTCATCAGCGCTGAATCATTAGCTGAAGCACATTTACAGACTTCTAAATGAAGACACAGCTCATTAATTCACCACAGGCTGAGCGTCTGCACGTAAAGAGATAATTTTAATGTATTTCAAAGACCTTTTCTAAGACAGAAGACACAATTCAGAGCAGGATTAATGTTTTAAATCGATTCATTCTTACAGACAGTAAAATAATCTTCATCTTTCCAAACATCTGACATCACAAGTCTATTTTCAAACAATCTGTCTGGAGCTCGAAATCTCTTTTGATGAAGACGACACTTTCTCCACAGGCTGACAGAACACGTTTCAAAGAGACTTTGTTATATTTATATTTTTGGGCTCTTTTCAATCGTACTTGTGTGTCTGATTTTAACTGATGTTTAGAAACAATCAACAGGGACGAGGCAGATTGACATGAGCGAGTACACCTGTCTTTGTGTCCGTAACCGTCCAAGGAATGGGCGGGACTTAAACCAGAAGTGGGCGGGACTAATCTGAAGTTATTAAAGTTGAGTTGAGCCCTCAGGAAGAGCGCCACAGTGGCCAAACTGTGTAATTACATCGTCACGTGACGCCCTGCGGCCCAAAAAGACTTTTTCTCGTAAGCTAACACGGTGAAAGAAGCGTCCATTCAGTCCATTAAAACTTGGAAAGTCTAGAAGAGCCGCACAATTAAAATATTTTATCGCTCTTTGGTCACAGGCCCTAAACGACCGGGCGGTAACCGTCTAACAGCAGCTGAACTCCATAAACCACCTCGATACCGGATTCTCAGTCTTCAAACCCGCCACAGTTGGTCTCGGACTTTCCCGACACCGGCTGTGTTCCCTTGGAGCCCAGCACACTTAGCCGCTGTTAGCAGCTACTTTTGCAGAGTTTCCTGATGAACGGATGACTTTACTTGTTGCTATGTCTCCTTAAAATCTGATCCAGTTTCATCCAAATCAGTGAATAAAGTCGTCGGTGTGTGTTTCTGTACAGTAATCTGTGAAACACTGACGTGATATCGGAGCTAGCTGATGTGATATTGTTGTTTGAAGTTGGTTTGAACAAGCTGAACAAGTGCAGGAAGATAAAAAATAAATACAAAGAAATTGATTTGTTGTCATTTCTTCAGTGTATTTTGTTAAATAAGTTCCCAGTGTGGCCGTGCATGTGATCTCAAATGGTTAAAAAGGCTTTTTTCATCACGAGTTGCTGTATTTAATATTTAATAGAAAACTATTTACAGAACAGCCTCAGATCAATGTTTTGGATCCCAGGAGTCGGAGAAGTATTAACAGGGTTCAGTCGGCTACCTGATGAGAATTTTCCTTACTCACACTTGTAAAAAGTGTATTAATTGTAGATACATAAAGAAATCAACTGATTCTGACTGATTAAAAGATTAAATGGGATAAAAAATGGACACGTTCATTAAGGAAATGCACAAAGGAGTCGATTCTCTGTGTAGAAAAAAGTCAAGAGTCAAGAGCCGTGACTTTTTATTGGAGCTGCAAGTCTTCACTTGTAAAGTAACTAGCAACTAAAGTCAGTGGATTAATGTAGTGAAGTAAAAAGTACAACATTTCCCTCTGAGACACTCAAGTGAAGTACAAGTACTTGAAACATGTACAACTAGAGTAAATGTACTTAGTTACATTCCACCGCTGCGACTCAAACACTCACCAGACGTCCTCCGAGTCTTCGTCGCACTCGGCTCCGTATTTACACGTGCTGCACTTTGTGAACTTCTTCCCGACGTCGGATCCTGAACCTTCGTCATCTGTGAAGAAACGACATCAACACAGAAAAACAATAAAAACATTGTTTGTAATTATGATGTAATGTAAAGAAGTACTCACACTGTCGGACAGAGCGACTTCATTTGTTCACCTTCATGTGAAACCTTCGTGTTTCTGTCACGACTCCAACGTTTAAAAGCTCTTCTCTAATCTCACCTCGCCGTGTCGGCTGCGCTCCTTCCTGCTCTACCAACTGTCGAACTTTCTCTCGTCTTATTTTTCATCCTTGAACAACATAATCAGATTTTATTATTATTATTATTGCACTTCTTTCCAGAACAGCGACTTGATTTCATTTGCCAAAAACAACCTCCGGCTCACATCAGTTTCTGTTCCGCTGAGCGCCGCCGCCGTTAACACTGATGACACCGTCGCTACCATCGACACACACGACACGGCTCACACACTTTCCTATCAGACACAGCTGAGTGTGCGAAGTGACTCCTGGAGCTTATCGGCCAAATGGAAACAGAGCCACGCATTATCGTCTCATGATATTATTATTATTGTTATTATTATTGTCATTACTGGGGATGCGTTTAATGCCATCCTGCATGACAGCGTCCATTTTCCAGCAGAGAGCGAGTTCAGATCAGATGAGGCGGTAACAACCGGAACATCAAATATCAAAGAGCCGCAGGGATTATTCATGGCTGCCTTTCATCAGGGAGCCGTTCTCATGATTCATCCGCAGCACTCGTGTAATGTAACAGAGGAGCAGCTCAGCGCTATCAAGAGGAGGGAAATTAATCCACAGCAAATGACAGGAAATCTAACAACCATCCCGCAGAAACTTACACCTGCAGTCGTTAAAAAAACCCTGCGTTCAGACTTAAAATCTCAATTTTAATAAATCAGACAGCAGCGTGAGAACACAACAGTCTCAACAGGCAGGATGACGGCAAAACACCTGGAACAACCAGACATGGAGGAGATACTCAGAGAAACAGAGACATCATAACGTCATCACACGTCTACTTACAGCAGGTCAAATGAGCATGAGCAGTAAAAGGTGAGGTGGAGGGGATGGCGGTGATGTTACAGCCGGGCGAGACGGCTGCCAAGCCAATGACCTGTTCAAGACTGCTTTTCAACACTTGTAAGACAGAACCAGGTATTTAAAGCCAAAACATGATGTTTTCCGAACCCTAACCAAACCTAATGAGAGCGTAAACACAACGTTGTCACAACATCAAACTGAAAACTGAAACGTTCCAACACATCCGCCAACATTTATCTTGTTGATTGGTTGTGTAAACATTACATTCTGGTTTAGAAACAGCTGAAGTACGACAACAGAAACACGTCAGTGACCTCTAAACGTCTGAACAGGTTTCTGATATCTGCCTCCCAGCAGCGTCTTCCTTATAGAGGAAGGGCCTTGAATGCAGCACTTTAACTTATAACAGAGTATTTGTGCTGCGTTGTATTAACGGTCTGAACTGAAACTGTGAGGTCTCACTCTGGAGCTGATTTCCTCTGTTATTGTAAGAAAAATGTGACTTTAACAGAGACAACACGATTAAAATGACTCGAAAGGACGGATACTGTGTGTGTGTGTGTGTGTGTGTGTGTGTGTGTGTGTGAGCCTGCTGGCTGACAGATTGGCCTGCTGTGTGTGGATGTATTGAACATGGAGAGCTCAGCCGGGGCTCGGAGGCTGCCGATCGATCGACGACGATCTGCAGCAGAGAGGCTCTTTGTTTGTGTTGGACTCTGCTGACAGCAGGAAGCTGCTGCTGCTGCTGCTTCACACGACCAGACCAACCGCAGCAGCAGCAGCAGCGGCAGCGGCGCCCGTCACGGTCACCGACGGTCTAAAAATATGAATCTCATAATCAGGGTTCATTTAGCAAAACTGACAAGCTCTTATTCGTCAGGGGGCGAGTGGAGGGCCGATGAAGGAAAAGGTAGTTAGGAGGGTTAAGAGGCTTTCTGTCCCAGGAAACCTCACTGAATCGATGGTTATAAGGTGGAAAAAAGGAAAACAACCTGTTGTGGTGATCACTGTAACTGACATACATAAAGACGGACGACCTGTCTCCACTTACAGCACCGATGAATAATTAAAACCCAACTGATCAGAAAAATGAGCCCGTGAACAAACATCAGCGTGATGAGATGACAGAAACGCTCTTCAGGTCAAGCTTAATATATTAATAAAGTGAAGTTTTTCGTTTATTATTCAACCAACTTGGTGTTTACTTTGTTCTTTTAGCTCCTAACGTAGCGCACAAACAGTTTTCTGGTGGGAAAACCTCCCACATATTTCATATATCATTAATGATCAATCGATTGTTAAGGCGGTCGACTATCGATTAAAGGAATTGCTTAAACTTTGCATCCCTGACGTGAAGCACGTTGTCCTTTGGTTTGATAAGTGTTCTGTATAAAGTTTATTATTATTATTATTATTTACACAACAAAACATGTAAACAGAGGGCCCAGGATTAAAAATACAGGAATTACCCTTTAACTTAGCTGCTGCTGTTCTTTACTCAAGCCTGGTTTTAATCTTTTTTAACACATATTTAATAATTATGCCTTTTATGTTGTGTCGATTTGCCCCCTGGTACCGGTTATTGATATTTTTCCAGGTTTTGCATCGTGTCCAGCAGCGTGACGACACGACTTCTGACTGCTGGATTTCTCGTGGTTTCATCTGTCGTTTGTTCCACCAGCAGGACTTGAAGCTCTGCGGAGTTAAATTCTTCTTTATTGTTACATTTTTTATGCTAACGTCTCACGAGTGTGCACCTGCTCATGAACAGGTGGCATTAGTCAGATCAAAATGAGACGTTTATGACCGAACGGTGCCAGGCTGCCTCATAAACGCCGTTAAAAACGCAGGTAAAAATCTGTCCAGTTCTGATCCGGTGCAGCCGTCAGGTTTGTGTTTAAAGATGCCTTGTGATGTTCAAAGTCAACCGAAGGCAGGTTTTTCTTTTCGTTTACATCCGTGTTTCAGTGCTGACGGTCGTCTTCAGTGTGTTGTTGTTTCCTGGTGTGTTACAGTGACACGACCGACAGGAAACACACGAGCGTGAACAAATGATCCAAACCACACGAGGCTGTGAGGTCTTATCATCGCATCATTTACTGTGAGGCAGCGAGGTGCAACATGGAGACCACACACACACACACACACACACACACACACAGTTCACATTATGGAGGCAGAAGAAGGTTAATTAGATGTCGACTGAAAAGGTTAAAGGATGAGCAGCTTCACACTACTAGATCTCTCTCTTCCAGTCTTTCTTCCTTCCTTGCAGGTTAAAGTATCAAAATAACTTATAACTATACATTTGATCTATACTATATTTGAAGACACAACAATTACGACGCAAAACAAGCCAATTAATAAGAACTAGAGTTATTAACACAAGTTTATGAGTATATTAATAACAGACTCCTCAAAAGGCTCCGTTCAGTCGAAGAGAAATATTCAAGATGCATCATTTCAAAAAGTGAAGCCACGTAAAATCATGACATAATGACGTCATCATGAACTCACAACGTGATCAGACAGAAGACGTAAACAGAATGAATCCTGCTCGAGCTGTTACGCTGTTTATTTTTAACGATTTAAACAGGATCATGTACGCAAACATGGATTTCCTGCAGCAATCTTTAGGCGACAACTCTAGTTTAAGCACCTTTAGTCATGCAACATGATGACGTCATCATGCACTCACAACGTGATCGGACAGAAGAGTCTCAGATTGAAGATTGAACGCTCTATTTTATTAAACTGAAACAGGATCAAACCTGTAAGAAACCGTCTCACATGGTGATTTTTCTCTCAGCAGAAACCGTTTTGTGCTTGGATGATTTCCAGGTGTTTACATGATCGGAGGCTAACAGACAAACAAAGAAGAGACAGTCGGGTTTAATAATTTCTCTCTGTGGGTCGCCTGAGGGGGAATCACCAGCCGAAGAAGCCCCCCTCCACATGCAGATGGTGGAGACACCGTCTCTCCGGGGACCCCCTCCAATTAAAAACCCCCCAGCAGCCATATTAAACAACAAACACTGTGGTCGGCGCTGACAGATGGTCGCAAAATGTCTCTGTTGCCAAGTTTGTCATCGGCGGGGCTTTCAGAAAATATCAATCCGTTCATCAGGGAGGAGTTAACGCACAAACCTCCACACAAGCTTTATCTGAGGAGTTAAAACTCAGTGAGAGGCCGAAACAACAGGCCACGCTCAGACCTCAGCAGTGACCAGTGTCTGCACAGCTGACTCGTGTCTGACATTCAGCAGAACTGCAGCAGGAAATGAAATCTTAAAATCGCCCAGAGAGGAAAACAAAACAGAAACACTCACCGTCTCCGTCTCCTGAGCCGGATCCAGGATCTGTAACGACACAAGAGACACGACAACCATCAGTGACCTCGTCATGAGCTGTTAATAACACATTTATCACGTTTGTCTGATTAATAACATGTCCTGTATGATGACACTGTAGGTCCACACGGTCCTGTTCTGCAGTCAACGTCCTGGAGGCCTCGCTGGCTCAGATCTGCAGCTCCATCAGGAAATGGACTCTGACAGTATAAACCTTGGCGCGGAAACCTTGATTTAAGAAATGGACGCTGTGTTTGGAGCTGCTGGCACGCCGCTGCTGCATTAAGAAATGGACAGCGGCTGCTTTGTTCAATTAAATTTCACCTTTAGCTGCCGCACTTCTTTACAAAGTCGTGATGAGATTGTTTTTCATGGAAAAGGAGGCAGAAATGGTCGGAGATATTAACGATTCTGTCAGCGTCTTATTGACTAAACGCTAAGAGTTTGGTTTCAAGCTGCAGGAGGAACTCTGCTTTAACCTCTTATAAAGAAAAAAAAACTCTGCCTGGGTGTGGATAATGTTCATTTACTAATGAGAAAATCGTTTGAGTTCAATGTTTAAGTGGAAAGATTGAAACTGTGAAAGACGTAAAGGCAGAGTGAGGGAAGGAGGAAGGTAGAAGGATAGGAAGAAAGGCAGTCAGGTAGGAAGGAAGGAAAGAGAGAAGGAAGAAGGAAGACAGGAAGGGTACCTGGGACGATAGGAAACAAGGAAGGAAGTGGGTAAGTGAAAGTGGAGGAAGGGAGGTAGATGTAGAGAGGTTGAAGGGAAGGAAGGAAGGAAGGTTGTGAGGAAGGAAGGAAGGAAGGAAGGTTGTGAGGAAGGTGGCGAGGAAGGAAAAAAGGGAAGTAGGTCGGCAGGTAGGAAGGAAGGGAAGAAGTAAGGCAGGAAGGGATTAAGACTGTTATCTTGATGTAGGAAGGTAAGAAGGAAGGAAGTGGATTGGTGCAGAGGAAGTGAAAGAAGTAAAGGTGGAGTGAGGAAAGTAGGAAGCTGGGAAGGTAACTGGGACGATAGGAAAGAAGGAAGGAAGTGGGTTAGTGAACATGAAGAAAGGGAGGTACAGGTAGAGAGGTTGAAAGCAAGGAAGGAAGGAAGGTTGTTAGAAAGGCAGCTTTGTAACTAGGTAAGTAGGAGGGAAAGAAGGAAAGTAAGGCAGGGAGGAGGGAACTTCTGTAGGTTGAATATGTTTTCAGTTTCTTTAAATGACATCGAGCTGATGAAAGCAGGCTGAAGCTGAGCTGCAGATCTGAGGAGACAAACTGTTCTCCATCAGCCTCACAGAGGATTATATTCACACCTGCAGCCGTTTTATTTCTGTCCTATTTCATCCGGAGATGGAAAAACTGATTCCTCACGTCTTAACAGGAGAACATTTGACCAAAACTCTGCAGGAAACCTCAAATCAAATCACTCTGCTGCAGCTTTTACCAATCAGAGGATAAAAACTCTCCGACGCTGCAGCGGCACAGAGTCAATAAACCCTGCTGAGGAAATTAAACATGGCCGACCCTGTTTAATGAAGCAGACCGGAGGTTTTACTGCAGCCGGCTGCTTCCTCCGCTGCAGACTGCACGAGGAGTCACACTGATGTCAAACATAACGAACAGGAGGACGAGCTCTGACCAGATAAATCTGTTTATTTATTTATTCATCCTTGAAGGCAGGTGTGACCATTTAAAGGGTAACTCTCGGGGAGTACTACTGCATATGCAAGTAGTGAGTTGCATCGTGGGTAATGTAGGCACCAGGAATTAAAGAATGTGTGGAATAAAAAAGGTGATATCTCATGACGCCATTATCCCTCCACACCGGAGAGCCTGAGATGGCCGACGTTTAATTGACAGCTCATTTGAGCAGACAGGAGCTTCTATGCCCGCCCTCGAGCCTGCAACAGCCAATGAGTGATCTTCTCTCTCCTGAGCCACTTACACACCAGCTGCCAGATGACTGATGCATCATGTAGCCAATGAGCTTTCAAATCCAGTAATATATAGTTTAGATCAGTTTTTAAAGCCCAAAAACTTGAAAATGATGCAAGTTTATGTAATTTTATGCATCTTTCTCTTTGCTTAAGCTGTTGTTCCACCTAAGCTCTTGTTTTTTTTTTACTATTTCATATGTTTCAGCAAGTTCATTCTCACTGATATTGTTACGTAACTTGAACTTGGACCATGTAAGACTTCATCATGTGGACTCATTGTGTTTTCTGGCTAATAAAGATCATCTGCAGGCTTATTTTTGCATTAAAAAAGTAAAGGCAAAACAAAAAATAAATAATTCAGTTTGTTTAAACTCCTGCAGATGAATGCCAGAAGCATGTACGGAGCTTCTAAAAGCTTCGGGGGGGGGAAAAAAATCACCTTGTAACTTTTCAAAAGAGCCAAAAAACATTTCTGTACTGAAATGGTTCAAGAGCAGCTTTGAATTTATTGAGTTTAGTTCAGACAAACACATCTGAAACGTCCCGGCTGGTCAGCAGCAGAAACACCAAAGCCTCTAACTGTTATTAAAAGTTCTGTTTGTCTGAAGACTGAGAAGAAGAAAAGGCTTTCAGTGTCTCTGCTGCAGGCGTCACTCTCATCCTCTCTGTCTTTCAGCAGGCCACTGAAGTCAAAAGCCAACAACACAAGTTTTAACGCCGGCCTCGGGCAGCTGTGGAGGTTCAGACCTTCAGCTCTGGAGTTAACCCACCGCTGCCCTGTGATCGGACCCCGGCCAGGAGCCGTCCTACCTGCCATAACCTCACAGTCTGCTCGCCGGCAGAAGTCAAATCGCTGCATTTCCTCCTCCTCTCCTGCTCGGGGAAATAAAACTCGGCCGAGTATTCGCGCCTCGGCTCGTAGCCGCCGAACGCTCCAATTACAGGAAGCATAAATCTCGGGGAGAGGAAATTGCAGAAGGACAGGAGGGAGGTGAGGGAAGCGGAGGGCATATCGCAGCGCCGGATCCCTGGTGTAACGGGTAATAAGAGCAGAGCGCCGGGCGGTGCCTCCTGGGAAATCAGGCCACTGCCCCTGCAGATGGAGTTGACCGCCACCACCTCCACCGCTGCTGTGGTGTTACTATAAGTTTCCCCAACACATTTCTCAAGAGTGGGATGAGAACATAAACCCTGACTGGCCTGCAGAGACGTCTGAATCCAGAGAGTCTGCTGAGTGTTTGATGAGAAAAATGCTGCTAACCGTTAGCACTTTGTTTCTGGCTCTGATTTATGGCTGCTGGCCATCCAGCTGTGGAGCACCAAACCTGCAGGCTGTAGCAAATACACTCATGCCAATATCCCTCACATACTGTGCGTCTGAGTGTTTGGCACACACTATATGGACAAACAGTCTCCAGACATCCTCGTAAACATATTTTTATTTTATTTTACTTTCCTGGTTTGGGTCTTTTTGAGGCTGTTCAGACCTGGTATCAACGAAGATGAGCCCACTGATCCAACCATTGAACCAGTCACCACAACATCACCAGACTCCCTTAACAAATGTAGTGATTTTAAGAGTTGTTGAGTTAAAACAAACTTTATAACGTAGTGAAACTCTGTCTCTGACAGATTCTGAATCATTGTCTCCTTCTTGTAAATTCAGCATTAAATGAAAACAGTAAGTTGTGTTTCCTTGTAGAAAGTGTCAGTTTGTGGCAGCATGGCTGCACCAGCCTGTCTGCTTCTGTGTCTAAAGTGCTAAAGTCTGACCTGCCAACATTTAGCAGCTGTTTGAACACACTGTTTACACTGATTTCACCATTTACACTCAATTTATGAAAGAAGAAACATTTTATTGATGCTAAACATGTCACATTTTACAAATACACTAAACAGTAACCAGTATAGGCGACTTCTTTGTCCCCGTGGAGAAAGTCACCAGACTCCCTTTGAAAATGTGTCAGTTTAGTGAGTTGTTGAGTTGGAGACACTTTATAAACTTTGTGAAACTCTGTCTCTGACTGATTCTTCATTATTTGGGCCTTCTTGTGAATTCGGCAAATGTCGTGCATTAAGTTTTTCTGTCTTCGTGTTAAAAAACATCGTGTCTGTTTGTCCCGGTGATGTACAAGTCTGTTAATACCAGGTCTGAATTCCCACAAAGTTCCAGTGAAGGAAAATCTTCATTCAAAAATGTTCTTCCAACTTTGTGTCGACAGTTTTGTGTTCGTCTTTCTCCTGTTGAAATGTCCTCGAGCACAAAACCAGCTGCAAAGAAACAGAGCGGTTGACCTCGACCACATCCAACACCTTCAGGATGAACTACACCACCGACTGTGAGCCCGACCTGATCCCCGACATCAGTGTTGATGCTCTGGTGTCTGAACGGGATCAAATCCCTGCAGGAGGCTCAACATGTGGTGGAGGAGAAAGGCTTTTAGTGTCTCTGCTGCAGGCGTCACTCTCACCCACTCTGTCTGTCTCATCTTTCAACAAAACCACAAGACTTCACAAGAGACAAACACAAAAAGACTGAGAGTGACTGTGTTGTCCAGGTGTCACGTATTTCTGGCCTGTTTTTTTTTTTAATCATTAGTGTTCATGATTCCTGGATGAAACAGGGCTGGTTTGGGCCTCACTGGGTGCCAGATGGTTCGAGTTGGGTTCACATGAAAAGCACCAGAAAGTTTTTTAAATTACAGGAACTCATCCCACAATCATCCGGGGGTATTTCTCTGCGGTAGCGACGGTCCTGATGCAGTAAAGCTCATCTGTTTGTGGCGTTTAACCACCAACAAAAATACATTTTCAGCTGGTTTATCAATTAACACCATCAGGGATATTTTATGTTATCATGCATTAATCTAATTCTCCAGAAATGTCCAGAACAGAAATATGAATGTAAATAAACACATTTTCTTTCCACTTGTCTGACAGAAGACGTGCAGGGAACAACAATGTCTTCACCTGTGGCTTCTGCAGTAATCTGTTTTCCTAAATATCAGTCATGTTAAAGAGGCTAAGCAGGCTGAAAACAAGCCTGTGTAGAAGAACGCGGTGGGCAGTGATGTTGAGGAATAAGACTGACTCACTTCACTGCACGTTCTCATTCACAGATAAGTGAAATTAGTTCCTGCATTGTTTTCCTGCTCCGGTTTGCCACAGGTGCACACTGAGCCGTGGCCACGCCGAGGAAAGTCCAATCAGCTCAGGCTGCCGGCGTGTTCACATCTACAATAACAGCAGAGGTGTCGGCGACGACCTCTTTCTGCCCGACAGAACCTGATAATAAGGGAATGAATAAATGAGTGCAAGTGTTTGAGAGAAATCTGATTTCTGACCGGCTGGATACAGAAAATACTACAGTGGAGGTAACGGCCCAGTCACCGGATATAATGTTCGTCCACGGCTGACGTTTGTGCCAAAAGTGTCGTATCACGATGACATCATGTCACAGGATGACCAAAAAGCGTCTATTTTTTCGCGGGAAGACGGACCACGTCCAGATGTTTTCATGGAGACAAAACTGTGTGTTTTTTCAGCTGACCTGGGGACATTTCAGCGCCTTCTGTGGGGCCACAGCTGGTTTTATTTCATGCGAGGGCGGATCACATCCAGCTGTTCTGTGGCGAATAAACTAGTTGTTGTTTTAAGGAGACCTGGGGACGTTTCCAGACGTCTCTGTGGACCAAAACAGGTATTTTTAAGCCAAACCATGATGTTTCATGTGGTTCTGTGCTTCAACCTTAAGAAAGATGGTGACGTGGTGTTGCAGGAACGTACTTAGCCGACATTTATTCTGGAAGTTTTGTTGTCTTTGACCGGTCTGTGTCACACTCTCGTGTCTGTCAGTGAGATCTGAACAGTCTGAACTCAGCGGTGAACAGATTTGACACTTGCTGATGAAGAAATGTCTCAGTGATCTTTAAAATGTTGTCACTCAGATGAACCTGAGGCCTCCGACCACCTGTTGATGAAGCTTTATCGAACACAGAGGCCTCGTGTCACTTCGGGCCCTTCTGAAGCCTCTGAAAAGACCCCTGGAAGGTCCCTGGGCTCCGGTTTGGGAACCACTCAGCTTCGGGAGGATTTTAGTGGCTCTCATCCTCGGCTTCTAATTAAAATTGATCTGTGGTTGATTAACCGGGTCGTTCTCTGAAATCAATCTGACGGATGACGTTCTCCAGAGTTCAGAGGAAAAATCGAGGGCGAGTGCTCAGCGTCGGGTGTTCAGTCAATTAAAAATATAACGACAGTGAAGTTAAAACGCTGCAGCGCGGCCGACTCTGAGGACGTGATTACAAATATTAGTGAGGCACTTATAGTCACATTATAGAGCGATCAGCTGTTTAAATTATTACTCTAACCATCAGTCTGTCCGTCCGTCTGCTCGGATCAACAGCTGAAAACACTTCAGATTTATTTATATTCATGTTATATGATTAGCGCTCTTGGGTTTTGGCAGTCACCGCTCACCATATATTGTTATTTCCAGGCAACATTAAGACATCTTTTATGTTCTGCGACAGCTTTATGGAGAAAATTTGATTTAATTGAAGGTTTCATGCTCTACGTCGACATATTTTCTCCTCTATTCATATTGAATGAATACACTGAGTGTCAGTGTCCCAGGGATACATGAACCATGTTAATGAGACGCTCTTAAGACTAATTATGTCGAATAATATGCAAGACATTAAAAACACGTTTTCTTGGACTGTGCCCGTCCTCCTGTTTGTCCAATTATGATCATTCTGAATTTCCAATATCAGGAAATCAGGATAATCGTGGGTTGGGCCGAACCACTGGCTGTAAAAAATAGTGGACAGAGCCACCGTGACGTCACCCAGAGGTTTCTGAAGAGCCAGAACGAAGCTCACAGTGGTATCGACTCTTTAAACTCTGGCTAATCCAGAACAGGCACAGAGGCGGAGCTGAGGTGAGCCTGGTTACTTAAACAAGCCGTCAGAGATAGAAGCTACCAAGCTAACTAAGGCTAACAAGCGAGAAGCAAATTTCCGCTCACGAGAGTTTGATCGCAGGTTTATTCGCCACAAACAGACACAATACGTTACTGTACTTCAGCTGCAAGGTAACGAGCATCGACCGACACGGAGGACGGCTGTTTGTGATGGTTTAGCCTCTGGCCACAGTCAGCACAATGTCTCTCCTCTATCCTGCAGTGTCTTTTCTTTTCCCATCTCTTCTCTGTACGTTCATGAAGTAAAGTACATCTCCCTCCATTCACAGTCCAGTTAGTGGGCTACTTGCTGCAGACAGGTTGACAGGCGAGAGTGAAGATAAATCCATTTTATAATCCCCGAAGTTTAAAAACAACCTGTCTCCTGAAGCTCGGGTCTCGCCGGCTCCAGCAGCCGGTTAACGCTAACAGAGTCGCTTGTTAATTCAAAACAGCGGCGTCCGTCACATAAGCACCTGTATTTCTTAATGAGTGTCTGACCTCCTGTCTGACTGTCCCGGCAGCACCTCGTCCTGTGTTTTTTAATAATCTGGCTCTTTAATAACAGTGTGCGATCATCTGACTGGTGCCGATCAGAAGTGAAGTCAGTTGCACTTGATGATTACCTCTCTATCAATCCCCCCATTGAAACATGACCAGCTGGGACAACTGAAGACAAGTGAAGTCTCCCTTTATGAGGCAGCAGGTGAATTACTCCCTCCTCCGACACTTTAAGGACATTTTAAATGACTGAATCCGTTAGACACTGACTGATGTCCTCACATTCTCTTCCACCGGTCGATTTCAATAAATGAAGAGTTGTAATTCACTTTTTGATGAGCCTCCCCCCCACCACCACCGCCGCCACCAATCAATCAGTGTTATTCCAGGTTTCCATTGCGTTGACCCTGTGTGTTTCCTGGCAGACTCACCGGTGGAGCAGGGCCCGTCCGACACCCGGGAGATGAGTCTCTGCTGTTTGCAGGCCGCCTGTCGCCTGTAGCACTCGTTCTGGTAGGTGTCTCCGTTGGAGCCGCACACGGGGACGTAGTGTTTGTGGCACTGGAAATCAAACACAATCAGATGTTAATTAAAGGCTCAATGTGACCGCTGCTGCTCGCAGGACAGAACTGCAGACCTGATGGTGGAGTCAGACGCAGCCGAGAGGAGCGGCGGAGAGTTTATTTTAAAGATGAAGCTAAAGATCTGACAGCTTCTGAGGAGACACAGGAGCAGAAGTGTGGCTTCTTCTCTTCAGGGGTGTTTTACAGCAGCACCCTGACTTTACCTGGTGGCTTTTTGCATTTTCAGGTTAAACAAGTTCAAAACAACAACAACAACAGATAGAAATGTAGTTTGTTGCAAAGTTCAGTTTCTTCAATCCGTCCAGAGTGAACCCTCTTTACTAACAAATCCATAAAGGATCTCTGAGAAGGACAAATATACGAACATCTGCGACGCTGTCAGAGTTTCTTTTGGTACCAGTCAGCTGGTCGTCTTCCTGCAGCTGCAGGCTAACGCTCAGCTAGCTGTGTCGTCTGTGAAGTGTTTCTGATGTGTTCGTCTTTCTTTGAACAGACGGGATATCGCCGTCATGGCCTTTTTAATTGGATGATTGAAACTGAAAGCTAATTTCGAACAATTTGTGATCTAGAATCCAAATCATGACGCCCGTAACTTTAATGTCCACTGAGCAAACGACAACATAAGAGGAATTAGGTTATTGCCTTTTCCAAGATAATGGCACATAAACGCTTCGTAAACTTAAAATCATATTTAGTTCCTTTATAGATACGTTTGTTTATTCAGCCCGATCTTTAACGACACAGGAGAACAGCCGCTCACACAGAACGAGACATCAGCAGACTAAATGAGTTTTAGAAATGAAAGAAGGAGGACAATATTATTAAAGTCTAGTTTTTTTTGTGGGAAACAAACAGAAGTGTCTTGAAAAGTCTGAAAAATGTGTGACGAGAGTTAAAAAGCAGTTTGAGCCGGATCAGGAGTTTCATCCATTCTGCATGAAGGTTAGGACACGATAACTTGACTCTGCCGTCAGATACAAACTGCAGCTGCCAAACACACATATCAGTGTTCAGCAATCCATATTCTATTAACTCTCAGCCATCAATCATTTAGCAGGAATCCCCCGCAGAGCTGAACCGTGTGACCTCTGCACACGCTGCGCTAACACACCGCCAGTGGTGGAAGTGCATTTTTACTTAAGTGCTGGATTTGAGTACAAATTTAAGGGACTTGTACTTTATGTCTTTCTTTTCCAACCAGCTGACAGTTTATACAGCTGAAAGGACTCGTCAATTACCAGGAAATTAATTGGCAATTATTCTGATAATGGTTTAAAGCGAGGGTCGGTAAATTAATCTACAAGTATGTTTTATTATGCAAGAAAATCTCTGGACGCTTCGACAGCAATCAATAAATCAAATGCTTTAACAAATAAAAGGAAATAAATGGAGCACCTGCAGCGCTCTGATGAGCCGTCAGATCATCTTACTCGACCTGTATGAAATGACTGGACCTGTCTGTCTCCCTACGTTCCTGCCTGGAGGTTTCCACAAGGCTACAGATGTTTTGCTGAAGCTGTTAGCGAGCTGGTGGCACAAGCATGGCAGAGAAAGTGCAGCTAAATCTTCTCGATGCTAACGTGCTAGCTCGACAGCGGTGAGTACTAACGATACCCATGTTCGTGACAACAATCATGTGCATTTAGAGCCTGAGCTGCTAACGCTAGCACAAAGCACACAGCGCCTGTGCAAAGCTAACCCAGTTAGCACAAAGCACACACCCACAGCAGTAAATGTTAACTGTCGCGCCGGGTAGCCTTTTCTATCGAGGCGTGTTCTCCACTTCTATTTTGCATGAGTTTATATCATCTTGACATTTTACAGATTTGTTTATTTCTGTATTTATTCGACTTGAAATCTGACATCTCGTTGAACGTAGCGAACTGCAGGACAGTTTTCTGTTCATGTGTTTTAGAGGACTGAAGTGAAGAGGTGGGACTTTTTCAGTTGGATGTTTTCAGGCTCGTTTATGTCGGTTTCTAAAATCTTACAAACTCATTTTAAGTCATTTTTCATGTGGAAAAAAACCCATGAATGTTGTGCACCGTCATGCTCCAGACTGACCACTCAGTCTGCTCGCAGCCCGGGACACTTTACTGCACTGAGTACTTTTACTTTTCGTACTTTAACAGGTTGCCATGTGACAGAAACAACCTCCAGCTGCTGCTTTATGGAAATTCATTAATGATAAAGGTATTGAGCAGTGATCATTGATTAAAATCCAGATCTGGGAGCGTGCAGGGACGGACTCATGAGCTCAGAGAGAGCAGAGACTGAGCGGGATTGTAATCGAGCAGCGGGGCGTCTCTTTGCTCGTTATCTTCAAAGCTGCTCGCGCTCACTTTTGGCAGTCTGTCTCCTTCACATCCAAACTCCAGCTGAGAGAAGGTTTTTTCTGGTTATTTTTTATTTAGATATGAAGAAGTGAAGCGTCATCCTGTCAGGCGGCGTCTCAGCTTGCTTCATCAGAGTTTTGCTAAAAACTAGATCAGTCGGTCCGACAGAGACGTGGTTGTTTACTGTCGAGCAGGAACATGTTTGTGGTTCCTGCAGGTGTCCTGCTGCGTTCACGTCTCCCAGACTGCATCACTCAGACACTTAGCTTAAAACACATCACCCGTGGCGTTACGTTATTAAGCCATCCGGACGACTCCTGAACGTCTGTGTTGAGGAAGCTGAGCTTATTATTAACATTCAGACAGAAGTCCGACTCCACGAAGTCTCACAGTCTTGTCGTTCGTTTGAAACCAACTAAACCCACCTGATCGCAGCCGGCTCAGGTGTGACATGTCATTTTTCATTTTTAAAGGAGCAGTCTGTAGTTTGGGTGAAGAAATGTTAGTGAGAAGAGACGGATTATTTTTCTTCTGCCTAAACAGACGAAATGAACAACCTCTGTCATAACTGAATAAACAAACTGACCTTAAAGGACAACACAGTTTCATACTCTTTTACTTTGTTTATGTGTGGCGGACCCTGCCACCTTTCAGGCTTCAAACAGTGCACGGTGTGCAGTTGTACGCCAGCTCGCGGCTCATGTAAAGTAATCTGTCGGTTTGGGACGAATAAATACTCGATCGAGGTAACGTGTTGATGTGTTTTTTCTTCCCTTCCCTCGTCACTCTCTGACTCTCCTGTAAAGACGGAGCACCAGGCGACCAAATGAAACGCTTCGTTACCTTCAGTAAACTTACAGATTCAAAAGTTGTGATAATGTAAGAACAGAAAATATATAAAACAAAGGTCTATTTTCCACTGAAGCTGCTGTTTGTACAGGATACAGGGTCATGTATTCGTCCTCATACAACACAGGGATGCAACAAGATGCTGATGATACTGTGGTCGGCATCTTCACATCCATCAGCTGTGACTGTGTGTGAGCACCGAGCATCGATGAGTCCACCTCTCCTCGTCCAGCTCGATCCGAGATGTTGAGGCGGAGACAGGTCTCTGAGGACACAACAGTCTCGTTTCACGTTGTTTTGCCAGTCGCACTTTGTCCACTTCCTGTTCCTGTGACCGGACATTAGCCGGGAGCAGCCTTCAACCACGCTGGACTAGCAGGACTCTTGTTTCGACCCTCTTCCTCCCTGGGGCGGGTTGAAATGGTCGATAAGACGCAGAGGGCCGTGATGCTCTGGGTCCAAACACCCGCTTTCTTCTGATGATGACAGTATTTGAGCCACGGACAAACGTGTTTCAGCAATAAATCTGAAAAAGTGACGTTTAAAAAAACTAAAAATGCAGAATCACTCAGAGGAGCTGCTGCTGCCACAGCAATGTCACTGATGAGGACATAAAACATCACGACGCAAAAACCTCACAGACACACGCACACACACACCTGCTGGCCTTCTGTTGTAATTTGAGCGACATTAGAAAGAAATACGGCTGCTTTCTGAAGTCAGTGACAATAACAACGAACAGTCTCATCAGGCGCCGCAGAGCGTGGAGTTAATGAGGTTTTCAGAGAGTCCGACTCACTCGGATTGATACCAGGATGTCACGGGACTCAGCCTCTTTCTACCTGACGATCACGAACACGTTTTCCAATCTACATGTATCTGTGTTTGTGTCACAAACACTGTGATCGCTGTGTCGATCTGTGTGTCCGTCCTGAGAGAGCGATCGCTCCTCTGCTGCTGGCTCTGCTGCCGGCTCTGCTGTCGGCTCTGAGGGTTTTCTTCCATCTGTAAGAACAGAGTCGTCTCAGTGTTTTTCACACTGTAAAAGCTCCTCGTAGCAAAAATGTGATTTGTGATTCTCGGCATGAATAAAATTGACTACAAACAAAAATAACTGCTTCACTATCCGTCCACACACACACCTGCAGAGTACAAACTCTGAACAGCTATTTTTATCACTGCTACAGGTTAAAGTTCACATTTATACTTCTGCATTAAGAGTCTACTCCAGCTCTCAGCTAGCTTTTAGCTTTTTAATGCAGCTGAGAATGCTACGGGGGAAATTACCGCCATTATTATGAAGTATTTTCTAAATGGGAAAATATCACCTGAGTGCATCAATTACTCATCTTCAAACTCAGCCTGAAAATAAAAGTCCTCATCTGAAGTGAGTCCTCTGGTTTGCATCTGGAACAAACAAGCTGAGATACCTGCTGCCTGCCTGCTGTGTGTGACGCGTCCTGACAGTCGTCTAGTGTCACAAAACACCGTATTTTGTTGTCTTTGAATGTGTCGTTGTCGTCGAGTGGTGATCGTCGTGTAAAACAGCTGACGGGACACCGAGGACTGCACACGAGGTCGATGAGGACTCTTTCTGATTCATGGAGGTTTTATATTTGTAAAACGTTCCTCGAGCGCCAGGCGAGCAGCTCTCATTGGACTGAAGCGGCGCCATCTTTGCGTCTATCAAGTTCTTCTATTTGAATCTGTGCCTAAATCACGCCGTGCACGCTGCAGCACCTGCAGGCTGAGACGAAGATTTTATTTTAGCCGATACGATCCATTAAACTAAGCGTAGACCGGCGCTGATGCTCGAGGTCACTCTCTTCAAAATACACATTTTTATGAACCTGCACATCATAAAACCACGCAGCCGCTGAGCTGTTTGTTCGACTGGCTGCAGATCTGCATTCAGCTCCAACAATCTCCACCGACGAGGGAACAGATGGGCTGAAACTCGCCTCATAAAGCTTCATTTTATCAACTCAGAGCCGAATAATTAACAGATCAAACACACCAAAGCGAAGCGGAGTGTTAAAGTTTCATATTCTCGACTGAATCTGAATCTTTCCTGCGAAATTAGAGCGAATGATTGGCCGGTTTGATCTCCTCCCTGTGATGATCCGAGCTCCTCCGCTCGCTGTTGTTTCAGTATTCAGCTGGAGACTCCTCGGCGCTGCCGTCTGGCTCCGGCAGCTGTGAAACTCCTCTGATCGTGTCCCGTTTGTGTGGACACGAGTAATAAATGCAGGTTTTTTGCTTTCAGATCACAGGGCGTGACGGTGAGTTTCAAACAGAATCTGTGTGTCTTGTTATTGCAGTAAAGCAGAAGCTCAGGCGGTGAATCGGGCGTCCAGACGTCGTCCTTCACGCTGCTGCTTTTATTCTGTCGTGTCGTTCGGACAAATATGCAACAAATACAAGAGGCTGGCTGGAGAGTAATTACATTTTGTTTCATATCAGAGGAACAAACAGCAGGGCGACAGCAGGGCGCTCATGTTTGCTGGTGTGTCTGAAGGAAATTAATACTGTTTTTCTTCTTTTAGCCCAGAAACTAAAGACTCTACAGCCACAGCGGCAAAAGAGGCGTTCGTACATGCATGAATACATATCGAACGCTGAATCTTCACCGTGGCCGTGTTCAGTATGTAGATGTTGTTTCCTCGATGTAAACTACATTAGCAGGAGTGGCGGACTGCGAGGAAGACAGTTTCAGCACCACACCAGAGTCTTTTATACGGTTCTGTACGGTACATCAGCTATTTTCATCAACAACTCCACTTCTTAGAATATTTAATGCAAGAAATCAACTGTGTAGATTTAAAATCTGGGCAAAAACAAAAGTGTCTCCTCACAAGTGTTGCTCCTGGCTGCACATCGCCGTCCAAACATGACCGGCCCTCGTGAAAACCTTCTGTTTATTCTCCCGTGGATAAGCCAGAAAACGGCGGTCTGAAGCAGGTATAGTTGGTCCTTGGTCACCAGATGATAACTCTGGAACCAGTTTTCTTCGGCTGTCAAACGAAAAGACCTGGTACCAGAGTAGACGCTGGCTCTGAACCAGAACCTGAACACAGCGGACGACCTCAGCAACATTTCTGACGACGGTATCACAGAGACAAACCCTCCTCCGTCCTGACTCTCTTCATTACTTCTCGTTAAAGGTGCAAAACTCAAAACAAACAGTGGGCAGCGTTTCACCAGAGTGACCGCTGACTGCTGCTCACTGTAGCTGCTGTTAGCTGGTTAGCTCAGTTAGCCATGCAGCTGGCAGTCCAGTGTGTATGCATGTGTCCACTCAGCTGTGATCCACAGTGCGTTACTTGGTGCTATTACTGCTGCAGCTGTTCGTTTGGTCCAGACTGAGGTGGAAAAAGATCCACTGTCGCAACAAATACGGATTAGTCCACTGCTGAAAATAGTCCCCATGAAGTTCCTCTCCTTCGTGTCACATTTGATAAAAAACTACAGCGAGCAGCTGCTGCAGGAAAATACTGAACCTTTCTGAAAAGTGAAACTAGAAGTTTGTGAGGAGGATCTGATGTTTTCAGAGCTGAGAAAAATAAAAATAACACCAGATTTAAACTGAGAGAAGGAAGATAAAAATAATTCCTTATTCTTCGTACCTGGAACTGGCAGACACATTTGAGCTGAGCGCCGTCGTCTCTGCAGACGCCTCCGAATCGACAGGTGGAGTCATCGCAGACCCTCAGGTCGCTCTTCTTCTCCGACAGATCTGCAGCAGAGAAACAAACAAAGGGAGAGGGTTAAACTCAAAGACACGCTGCCAGCAGCTGCATCAATGAGGTGAATCGTCTCCTACAAACCTCCACGAGCACCCGCAGTAAATCCTGACACGCCTCCTCTGATCATACGATCACTCAGAATAAAACCCCGACACTTTTATGAGTTTATGAACAATAAAAGCAGACAGAGAGCACAGCTGCAGGGAGAAATATGGACACGTTCTCGCAGCGAAGCACAACAGAAGAAATGATTGTTTATCAGACGGAGCAATAAGGCTTCATGTCACAGCAGCAGGCACCTGAGTTACAGGTGAGCGCCGTGTTCACACCTGGGAAATAAAAAGGTAAGAGTCACAGAACAGGAATCTGCGAGGAGACGATCCTCAGAGGGAAGACAGAGGGAAACCGTTAACGAGCAGAGTCGGTTTTCATCTTGAAGAACAGATCCTGATCACCATTAAAGGTTCATTTCGTCACATGTTGGGTCTGTAGGTACGGATCGTGTCCTCGTCACCCTAACCCTCTGACAGACAGAGATGACTCCACCTCTGGATCACATCTCAGAGTCCTCATTGATTAAAATAGATCTATAATGTTACGATGATATTAGAAGAACTGACCAATCACATCATTGCTGCAGTCACCTGACGTCACCGCGGCCCGCTTGGAGGCGGGTCGGGCGAGGTTGGGCCCTACTCCAGAGCAGGTCCATCACTGCCGTGGCTCGACTCGACTCGGCTCGGCCAGTGGAAAAACGGCACAGATTTGAGGTTTTACTTTGATGTTCAGTTCAACAGTTATCCAGTTTTTCAAAAAGAAAGTCAAAGATTGTTTCCAGGTGAGTTTCAGCCAATTAATGAGCTAAAGGCTTTTTTCCTGCTTTTCATACCGACCGTTAAAAAACTCATCCTTCAGAAAAACAAACTCAAATTAACATATTTTCTTGGACTGAGAAGAAAAAACATACGAGTCAACAGAGACAGTAGATAGATGTTGTGACTTGTGTGGATACGATTAGATTCATTAATGCTGATCTTGTTTTCTGGACTCATGATGACCTCATGAAAACAAAATGACACTTTATACAGCAAACGATTAACAGACCAGGAAGAAATGTGTGTGTAAAGAAAAATCACAGTTCCCGTGTTCGTGCTAAGCTAGGCTAAATGAATCCTGTTCCTTTACTGGACACGCACAGATTAACACGACGTTCTCGGCTTCATCGCCGCTGATCCTGAATCAGTTTCTAACAGTTTGATTACCGATCAGTTCGTTAAAAGTCACGACGCGACTCGACAAAACCTCAGAGTCCTTTTATTATCTGGCAACAGAGCAGAGCTGAAGACAAAACCCAGAGATGTGAACAATACTGAGCCCACACACACACACACACACACACACACACACACACACACACACACACACTGGGTCTTGCAGCTTGTAAAGGCATTTATCTCTTGTCTGATAATAACAGGCCTCTGCGACTCAGAAATGTGCAGCCGACTTAAATTATCCACATTTTCTTTGAGATAAAAGCCTCAGATTCCTGCCTGTGTGTGTGTGCGTGTGTGTGCGTGTGTGTGCGTTGGTGTCACACACCACAGCTGAGTGGGCTTTGAAGAGCCGTGTAATGGCCTGTAATTACCGTTTGCGGACCTCCCCTACTCCTCCCCTAAAAATGGCCGCCACCGCCGGCCGCAGTAACAAGCAGCCGCAGAGGCTGAAGCTCTGCAGCTGACGGAGAGACGAGAGACTCCAGAAGAGACGAGAGACTCCAGAAGAGACGAGAGACTCCAGAAGAGACGAGCCGAGCAAAACTAACCTTCAGATACAAGAGGAAGAAGAAAATACTAACAGACGAGTGGAGGAAGCGAGAGCGGCAACACCACAAAGGAAAAACACTAAAAGTCTGGCTCTGTCACTTTGCTTTCATCCAGAGTTTAAATTATTGATGCATTAAAAGGTTTGAAATGAAAATCCCCCGAAAAAACTGGAGGTTATTCCAGTTTTTTGCAGGAAAAACAAATTGGTTTTCACAGAAGGCTGCGTTTGCTTCTGTGTTCGTTCTGTTAAAAAAACAGTGGATTTAATTCTCGGAGCGTTTGAACCATCGACTGTTCTCACTGGAAGAATCTGAGCTTTTGAATCTGTGGGACTAAAAGTCAGAAATAAAAATATATGTCAGAGTTTCAGTCGAGAATGTAACAGCGGTGTTTTAGAGGCCGGTTTGTAACGTTCACACCCTGAAAATAAATGATTCTCCACCAGCTCAGTCACTGCTAATAAATGTTGCCATTTTATGGTTCTGCAAACATCAGATATGTTTATATTTGCATGTTTCATATCGACTTTTCTACAGAACGTGTCGCATCACGTTCAGGTTACATGTACGAGTCATTTCTTTTGTCTCGAGGTGGAGGGGACGCTGGCGGCCGGATGAGACGACTGTAAACGAGACATCAGGACATTTTCCAGCTGCGTTTGTGCTGACAGAACCAAGTATTTTAATTCAAAATATGATGTTTTGCTGATACTAACCAAGTGGTTTTTGTGTCTAAACTATAAGCATGAAACTGAAGACTTAACAGTTTGAACATACGCACGTTGCCAACATTTATTCTGGCAGTTGAGTTGCTTTGGTTTGTTCAGTTGGAGATTCAAACTTTTTCACGATTCTGGGCATTTTTCTTCCGTCTTGGCTCAAAGTTTTGACTTGAATCCTAATTTTTGACCTTTAAAGGTCCCAAATTTTATCTGCTGATGAAAACAGAAAAGGGAAGTTTTACCTCATCACTCTGAAACTACAAAGTAGAACTAGAAAAAAAAAACACTCCTAGAAAATGTAAAGTACCGTGTATAACTGTCGTACGCAGCTGAGACATGCTGTGATTAAAGCCGGTAAAGAAACGGACGGAAACAATATTCAAGTATTAAAAAACAGCGTCTAAAAAATGACTTTTCTAACAAATCCAGCCACATCTGAGCCTCTGACAGATCACCTGCAGATCACCTGATCCACGCGTGTTAAAGAAACCTGCTCAGCAGCCGAGTGCAGGTGGGCGGGCGGAGGTGTCCGGCTGCAGCAGGTTTCAGGACGTTCACGGCTAATTAAGTCCAAGCAGCAGCCGCATCCATCAGCAGCTCGGAGCCCGAAGGCCGACAAACGCTGCTGATCCGCGTGTGTGACGGCGAGTGTGTTCTGTTTCCTGTCTGCAGCCAAACTTTTAATACCCAGACAATTTGGGATTACGCTGAACGACGATCAGAAGTCTTTAAACCTCCAACACAGCGACAAACACAAATGCAAATAAAGCGAGTGTGTTGTGTTCGGACGGAGTGTGTTTTCAGTGTGTGTGTGTGTGTCCACGCTGTGTTATCATAGGAGCTGATACGTTCCTGTGTGTGTGTGTGTGTGTGTGTGTGTGTGTGTGTTTTCAGTCGACCCCGGCCGTGTTGCGTTCAGGTTCCTCGCCCTCATACATTTTACAACAGAAACAGGGATTTGAAATGCACATAATTCCCTCTTTTGGATCGGAGCAGAACTAAAGAAGCTGACGGAGCGAGGCGGCAGCCGCTGCCCGGAGGCACATCCACCTCCCAAATCCCCTGAGCCCGGCCCTGTCGTCATGGCCACCCAGCCGCCGCCGCCGCCAACCCCCCCCCACGGCTCGTTATCTAACCCCCCCCACTCCACTGCAGCCCTGACTCCATGAGAGACGGACGTCGATACCTCATCTTCTGTCAGCCGCTCTGAGGCCTTCAGCTCCCCACATCCTTTAACCCGTTCACTGCCGCAGCACAGAGCGAGGCGGCGTCACACCAGATCCATACAGAGCAGTGTTAGCGAGCAAGCAAGCTCATATTCACTGATACACAGGTGAAGCCATTATCTCCTCACGTCTTCACACCTGAACCACTGAACAGGTCGACTGCCGGTGACTCCTGTTGCAGCGCACCAGTGACACACGTACCAGACTTTGGTCTGACGGTCGCAGGTAACATAACTTCACTCTGTTAGTCATCACTGTGTCCTGGTTGCGGCCTCTTCAAACTACCTGACTTCCTCCTTTGCTGCTGTTATTAACATCACGGTCACAAGAGGTCGCTGCCTAACAACACATGTAAATATAGGTTTTTAATAAGCGTCTTTCTCATTAAAAAAACTGTTTAAAACAACCAAAACAACATGAAATGGCTCTCGTCCAACATAATCCAAGATCCACAATAAATTTCAGAAGATGTATTTACACCCTCAGCGTGCGGTCGGGCCTGTGCACCCACTTCAGACGGGCTGCATGCTAACATTTTTAAGTTCTTGGGTGTAAATAACATCCAAACACCTGGAGCAAGTCTCCAGCTTCTTCAGTTGTTTTTCTGTGAAGCTCCAGAAATGTTTTGTCGACTACGAAGCTTCACCTGACTTTCCATCAGCATGCAGGGAGGAGACGATGACTGATTGTTTATATTTTTGGGTGAACTGGTCCTTTAACATCCATCTGCTGGTGGTGGAGAAACCATCACACTGTTGTTGAGGCTGAGTTTGATCATTCAGCTCCAGCTTATTTTAAATCTGTGCACACTTTACGTTTTAAAGCATCACGTCAGATACACAACTATGAGACACACACACACACACACACACACACACACACACACACACACACACACACACGATCTCCAGGGTGAGGTTTTCATTTCATAGAGAAGTGAAACCTTCTCAAGGACCGCTGTGGCGTATTGATTTGGTTTTCTAAAAGCGGAGAATTTATCCTCAGCAGAGACGAGGAAACAGGAGAGGGAGGAGGCGTGACATTCATGTAAAAGACCGCCATCAGTGATGCATGATGGGACTTCAAATCCCCACCACGCTCACAGACACAAATGTTCCAGTTTCTCTGTGTGTTTAGGAGGCACTCTGAACCGAATAAATAAGAGAAATATGGGTTTGTGATAGCTCTCTTTGTGGTTTTACAAAACTCATGAATCCTAATGTTCCCTTAAGCTTCAAAGCCGCACATTGACTCAGTATCTGCTTGTTCCAGCTTCCTCACCGCAGCTACGAGGAACATTTTTATTCACGTCGTTTAAATAAAGTATATAAGGGACAAGATGGTGAGACAGAAGCTCGTCACAGCTGCTCCTTAAACCTCATAAAAACCTCACTGACAGCGTTTGTCTTAATCTAACTGCTGTTTCTCGGTTGTAAAGGAGCCGCTGAGCTTCCTGCTGCGTCGCCTAATTACATCATGTGAACAACAGAGTCGGACTCCACCTGCCAGCAGACAGCACCGTTCACACCTGCTCCACATCCACTGAAACACACACACACACACACACACACACACACACACACACACACAGATTTACTTTACCGCACTGGTGGAATGTAACTAAGTGCATGTCGGATACTTTGATACAAAATTGAGGTACTTTTACTCGAGTATTTACATTTTAAGCAACGTCATCCTTTTACTCCACTACATATCAGAGGGTAATACAGTACTTTTACTCCATTACATTTATCTGACAGCTTTAGTTACTTCTCAGCCGACAGTTTCTTTGACCCAAGAGAGACTCTCCAGCAGCCCACGACTACAAAACCCATCGAAGTGAAGTTTATATCTGTGGTCCATTACTTTGTCGTGTGCAATCATCAGACGAGGGATTAAAAAATATATATTTATATATCGTACAGCTGCAGCAACAAGCCACAAACTGTAACAGTGTTTTCGCCTCGTCTACTGGAGTCTGGTGTGGACTCGTGGACATTATCTTCTCCCTCATGAAAAGCATGTTCTGAATATTGTGACTGTTTATGAAGCCAATAACGTCACAAACAATATGAAATGAGAGGAGGAGATGTCCCAGTTGCAGCAGCAGCAGCAGAGCTGAACGTGAAGACGTACGTGAGCTCTGTTCACACTAATAAAGACTAAACGCTGAGAGCTGCTCAGCTCCTGTTGTTCATTTGTTCCTGGATCTATTTTAAACCTCCTGACCGCAGCAGCTGGATGAGTTTTCTGTGTGAAGAGCTTTTCTCTGTTCTCCTCGGCTGGTTGAATAAAACATGAAACCCTGACCGCCTCCTCCTCTTCCTCCTCTTCCTCCTCCTCCTCCTCCTCCTCCTCGTCTACATCCACCTAGTTGCTACAGACAACACGGGGACGCTGACGTCCTTCAGCCTGAATATTTTACATTTTTATTCTGTTTGGGTTATAGTTTTTCTACCATCACTGGCCTTCAGTAAGTTTAACTAAGACGGATATTTTATGAAGAAAAAACCTCCAGTTCAGAGTTTTCAGTGATATTTCTGAATCTTCACAGATAAAAGCAGAGAGTTAAGTTTAATTGCCTTTTTCCGATTTATTCTTTTGTGATTCAGATTTTTTTGCAACCGGCCGACCGCAGTGCGAATCACACCAGTGGACATTTTTAAGGAGACCTGGAGACATTTCCAGACGCTGCAGTGGCGACAAAATCGGCTATTTTTCACGGGAGGTTGGACGATCTACATCCAAACTATTATGATGTTTTTTAACCCTTACCAAGAAGTTCTGGTGCCTAAAACTAACCCAACTGCGATTGTTTGACAACGTTAATAATAATCCAAACGTCATAATATGTGAACTGTTTGTCCGAAAGCTTTATTTTGAAAGTATACGCTACATATATAACGTATTAGTTTTAACCCTTCACGTGCAGAGCTGATGCTGGAGGGGTCGACAACAAGAAATAAAGTCGAGTGTTGTTGTTTAGTCAAGTTTGTGTACCTTTAAAAAGACAAAAAAGAAGGATTTTGTTCAGTGAAACACAAATCTGACTGTGATTTTTAATAATTACACCTGATTATGTGTCCGGTGCATCAGAGGACAGATGGGATGTTTATTTATCATTTAAATCGGCTCGATCATCATCAGGTGTGGACTGAAACATCATAAATAAATGCAGACGCAGAGAGATTCAAAGATCCTGCTGTGATCGTTCATGTCTTCCTTCTCCTATAGTCCATCATATAATAGTAATAATAAGTAATACCAGGCGTTATGTAACCCACCACTCTAAACTGAGTTAATGGTTCCCAGGTGAAGATGCTTCAGTGTTTAATAAACATTTATGTATCCGAGGTCAAACAGCCAACGAGTAGAAAATAAGATGAAAAATGAGGTTTCAGTGATTTGAACTTCAACCGAGACGAAGACACTGAGCAGATGCTGCAGAGGAACGTGCTGTCTAATTACCACCCTGCCTTCCTCCTCCTCCTCCTCCTCCTCCTCCTCCTCTGTAACTGGGACTAATTTGTCCAGTTTTGTGTGTTTTTTTTCCTCGAAGGCAGAGCGAGTGGCCCCGGAGGCCCCGGCAGACGCTGGGCTCGTTTGGCTTCATCAGCTGTTGCAGCGGACTAATCTTCACCTGGGAAGCAGAGGGTGCAGCGTGAAGATAACAGCTTTGATGTTTTATTCATGTCCAGCAGATCAGAGCGACAGACAGACTCCTTCCAGGTTCATTCTGGAGTCTGACGCAGAGGCAGAGCAGGAAGTAATTGACCTCCAGGGATGTCTCTCCAAGTGGAGTCGGGTCAGTTTGGTTTGTTACTGACGAGACAATTAGGCCTCATGTCCTCGGCAACAGAGCGCAGAGCTGCGATGGAGACGTTGTCCAGAAACAACCTGGAAAACCTGGAACTCTTCGAATAAGTGTCGCTTTCTAATCAAGGAGAAATCCAGGAACTATAAACAGATTTTCTGTCCCTGAATGTGTCGCACATGAATCAACACCAGAACAATCTGTTATCCTGCTGAAGGATATAAACTGTGACAACAGTCTGTTTTCTTCTCTCTTGCAGAGACTTTGTGCAAGAAAAACATAAAAAACAAAATCCTACGAGCTGCATTTATAAAACATATTCTTACATTTAAGCTTGAATCAGTCTTGATGTTGTGATTCTTCATTACCGAGGGCGACCTTACAAGATAATGAGCATTAAATATATATTCATATAGTCGATACAGACTTAGTCAGGAACAGCCGTGGCCCAAAGAGAAAATCAAACATTTTGGAGGACGAGATCACGACAACGGTAGAGGAGACTGAAGCCAGACGACCTCAACGCTGATCTGAAGTCTGTTTTATAAATGAGACCTTCGTTAATAAGAACAGGAAATTACAAGACCCGCCCTACTCTGCCTCTGATTGGATGGCTTCGTTGATTGTATTCGCGCACTAGCTCTGGTTATGTCTGTTTTACTTGCAGTTCTGATGGGACGGTTTGTGAGCCGTAGTTCTCCCGGTGAACACACCGACCTCCGTCCTGGTCTTCGACCTCTGTCCTGGTCTTCGGCCTCTGTCCTGGTTTTCGGCCTCTGTCCTGGTCTTCGGCCTCTGTCCTGGTCTTCGGCCTCTGTCCTGGTCTTCTGCTGCTCATCTCGGGGTCAGTAATCCTCCAGAGAAACTCTTCGCTACAAGAGTGTCTCTGGGCTCGTTAGGCAGAGCGGACAGGTCGCTGGTAGGCTGACCGGCCGAAGATGTCGATGTGTTTACCGGGGAAACTACAGCTCGCAATCTGTGGCATCAGCTCTGTTGCTGGCTGATTGCTTAACAAACCAAGTAAACCTCTGAATTAGGAAAATCACATGCTCGCTGGCTAATTCCTGTCTCTTTTCTGAGTAAACAGTTAACTGAATGAATGTATTATTTGGTAAATTCATCGTGACCTCCCTCTGGTTGACCACAAATATCTCTCTGTCAGATTTATTCAGTGTCTTCGACAGGAGGAAGGCATCCATCAGTTTTCCGCCTTGTCCAGTTTGAAAAACGTAGTGGATGTAATTACCACAGAGTACCAGGACCACGAAGCTGCCGAGGCTTTCATCATATAAAGACAAAAGATGCAGTCAGAGGCCAAGCACAGCGAGTCTAACAAGGAGTCCGGTGGGACTTCACCTCGTTCACCTTGAACACACTTTAAAGCCTCAGCTCTGGGAAAAGAATAACACAGTTTTTGCCTCTTACAAATTTAGCAGGAAAACATGGACGACTCTAACTCTCCCGTCGAAGGAGTCGTCTGATTTCTCCTCCGTGTCGTCATCGTCTCTGCACTGAAACCTGCAGCTGTGTCAGACCTCCGAGGTGTGACAGACTTCAGACTGAGGCTTGAAAGAGCCCGACACATTATCCAGCTCAGTGCATTCATGAAATAAAAACTCAATGAAATGTACGTTATTTATTTTACAGCCCACACATCCGCCCACAGCTGACAGCACTCACATTCACTGTGTTTACTGAGGCAACGGGCCGAGCTGCAGCTTCCTGCCGCCTCGATCTGACGAGGCTTTAATTATGTTTCTATTAAAATCATCCTTCTTTATGAAAGCGGTTTCCATTCGCTGCTTTACTCGTGATACTAATGATGGGAGTCATTATAATTATTAATTCAGAGGTATAAACAAACAACACTGTGGCTCCTGTCTCAGTGTTTCTAATTGTGGAGAGAAAATATTTCAGCAGATATTTCATTTATAAAACAGAGCAGAGGCACCGAGAGAAATCATCCGTTCACTCCCGTTTATTTAACAGATTTTCCTAAAAGCCATTTAATACTTTCAGAGCTTTATTTCAAAATGGTGCTCTTATAAAAAGTGCAGGGGAAATAAAGAGAGACGTCTTTACAGCAACAAAATGATGTTGATGTTCCTCCCTGATTCACCGCTCTCCATATTTTTGTTGTTACTGTTAATGGAAAAGCTATTTGCCGATGTAAAGCACTTCAAACTATAAATCTGAGTCTATTTTATTTGCAGGCAGTGCTTTTATTTTGCCTGACTTACGCCGCCATTACACAGGCTCGCATTATGTGCAATAAAAGCAGCAGGACGGTGAGTGTTTTTCGGCCAATTTCATTTCACCCCACAGAGTGCTGAACAGCAGGACCTGCAGGCAGGAAGCGGGCGGAGATCAGGTTCAGGTTTGGCATAAAAACGAGGATTTTAAAGCTCCTTCCCTGCAACGTATGAACCCTGTAAATGTATTATGTGTTAAAGGTGGCAGACCTCACTTTGACCACAGCACTGACGGCTCAGACGTGAAAACAAGAGACAAAAAAAACAAAAAAAAGGAGGATTGAGAAGATTTCTGCAGGAAAGTGTGTTCGAGTGTTGGCATCGAGACTTTTACAAAGCTGACCTGGTTTTAAAACCCGGTTCTCCTCGAGCTCGGTTCAGTTTCAGATCTCTACACATCAAGTCCAGAGACCGGATGTGTTCAGCTCAGCACAAAATCTGGAAGCATGTTGCATCTCGTTTATGGAGCAGGTGGAATTAAATTAGCAGCCGTTAGCGTCGAAGCTAATTGTAGACCAACAACTGCTGGATGTTTAGTGCTTAACAGCGGATGTTAGCATGCTTAAGATGGTGAACATGATGAATACCATACCTGCTAAAGATCAGCATGTTAGCATTGTCATTGTAAGCATGTTAGCATGCTAATGTTTAGCTCAAGTATAGCTTCACTGGGCCGCTGGACTCTTTCAGACTGTATTTCTGGAGGAGGTGCTTCAGCGACCAGTGAGCTAATGAAATACAGTCCAGGAAGTCCAGCTGCAGTCACAGACGAATGTATTTAAAGGTGTATTAAATGCAAAAACACGCACAGCTGTTTGTGATACTCAAAGATACTGTTATCATGGCGGCAACTGTTTCATCTCTGCTCACGATGATTGCGAGGTTACAGGTAGAAACAATGCTAAAATGTCAGCTTGCACATATTTTTCTTGTTGCACTGCAGCAACAGTTAAGCCTCGTTTAACCAGACGATCCTGCGTCTACAGGTCTCATTCAGAAGGTTACAATAAGAGAAAGTCTGAAAAGAAACCAGAAAGAGAAGCAGTGAGGAGGAGAAACAGGACTGAGAATCATGACAGCTTCTGAACATCCGACAGAGAGCGAGGACGTTACGAAACATTTTAAGTGCTGAGAGAATTCAGAGGCTGACTGACCCCAGGGCGCTCAGTCTGCAGGAAACACTGTGTGTGTGTGTGTGTGTGTGTGTGTGTGTGTGTGTGTGTGTGTGTGTGTGTGTCTGTGTGTGTGTGTCTGTGTGTGTGTGTGGCAGAAAGAGAGTCATGACTTGACTTTTGACACCTATTATCTAAACTGTAAGCAGAGGGCTGCATGAAATGGCTTTCAGGCAGGCAGCCATTTAAGACTCATTAAAAAAGAACGACTGTGTGCGTGTGTGCGTGCGTGTGTGTGTGTGTGTGCGTGTGTGTATGTGTGTTCATACTTTTCATCCGTACAAACAAGCCACTAAGAGAAGCCGACAGACTGCTGCAAGAAAACAGCGTCTGAAAACAACAACAGTCACACGAGTGCAGCAAACAAGATGTCAGCTGTGGTTCAGGGGTAGAGCCAGCGTCTTGTTACCTGAAGGTTGCTGGTTCAATTGCCCTGGTCTGCAAAGTGTCCTTGGGCAAGATACTGAACCCCAAAACTGCTCCTGATGTGCTGGTCGGCACCTTGCATGGCCACCATGTATGTATGAATGTAAATGTAAATGATCAAAAACATCACGGAGACGAACGCCGTCCTGAATGTTTCGATCGGCGGGGGAGACGTGAGGCGAAGATCCTGCGAGAGTCTGAAGGGACAGGTGCGTACAGGTGAGTTCACGTCAAACAGGAAGTTAGCGTAAGTTAGTTTGGCTGCAGATCTGATCAGCAGCGATGCTAACTTCCAGGTTAGCCGACAAAAACACCTCATCTCTGCTGCGAGTTGTGTTTCGGTGTGATTGTGGGGGGCTTGTGTGAGCTTGAAGGTGAAGGTATGAGCTGCCTGATTGTTTTTTAATGAGCTGGTCCTCAGTCAGCTGTGCTTCTCTAACCTCTCCACCCACCTGCTCCCTGTGCTCCTCCAGCTGCTGGCTCTGCTGCTGAATGGATGTGGACCGAAGCTGCTGAGAGGATTTCCAAACTTTTCCCCCCCTGAGGACCAGCCTGCGTCGTCTAATGCAACTCACTCCTCCACTCTCAGACCACCGCGGGAGGCCGAGGCACTCAGGCCGGAAAAAAAACAAAACACAAAAGAGGCCGAGGCGGCGAGCAGGGAGAGGAGGAAGCACCGCAGGCGATTTCATTTTGTGTTGTGTGTTCAGTGGCAGCTTTTAGGCTTCTGTCCATTTTGTTCTCTGTTGTCACATTTAAAGAGGTCTCGCTGAGGACGGAGTTCGACCGTCTCTGCAGGCTGAAAACTCGCCGTCTTAAAGCCAAACAGACGCTCACACTGGGAACAGTTGAGAACAATACTTCAGAAAGGTTAGTGTCAGCAGAGCCCCCTTTCTTTTTCTATCAGCCGCCTAAATCTGACTTTTTTTCCATCAAGATCCCTGAGATCAAGATGTCGACGTGCATCCTCACAATATTAAAGAAGCGAGAAAAAACTCCCTTTATCTGATCTACACCGGATGTCAACAGGGTCCATTCTAAGACTGAGGCATTTTTCTGATTATCTGTGTCTGTGATGTTCCTCCCGCACGATGTCCCGCCTACAACACTATCTGATTGGTAACACGTCATAATCAACAGCCTGTAAATGATCAAATAATCTGAATTGGCAAAGTAACTAAAGTTATCAAATAAATGTAGAATAAAGTGGCAGGAAAAGGAAATACCCAAGTAAATGTCATCACTGGTCAGTCGCATTGATTTCTAATAGTCAGTTTCGGTATCGACCCTGAAAAAGAAGCCGTATCGAGACTCATCCTCCATCTTAGTCAGCTGGAAATCAGCTCAGCAGTTTTGTGTGTCATCCTGCTGACGAACCAGCCGACAAACAGACGCAGGTGAAAACAAAACCTCCTGTTGGAGGTAATGAAGCTGCATCAGGACAGACTGACCCAGTCTGAAACCATTGAAAATGATGAACAAGACGATAAATAAATAAATCAGAGCTGCTCATTGTAGTTTTTATCAAACCAGAGGAACAGTGCTTTGGTTGGTTGGGGGATGTTTCCAGCGGCAGGTTGATCCACATTCGGTGCTCTCGTGAGTATTCGTGATGATTTGTTCGTCTCTCCACCTCCAGATGTTTGCAGCCTTTAAGCACGGCTGTAAAACCATAAACCTGCTTCATCATCGTCATCATCCTCCTCTTCGTCACCTTGCTGCCGGCTGTGGATCAGCATCCTCAACAACCTCCACCCCCGCAGACCGCCGTGTGTAATTTGCATAATTACAGCGCCGTAGCTCGGCACAGTATAATTTGTCTCAACAGGATGACGGCCGGTGGATTAACACGACAGTGAGTGCAGGTTCCAGTTGTTCCTGTGGTTCATGATTCTGGCAGGAGGAGTCGCTGAGAAGCTTCCTCTTTCTTTTCTTTTGTTTTTTATACTAAACCAAATAACAAAATGCCTCCTGAAAGGCCCGATCCCAACACACCCTCCGGTACCACCTCTCCTCGGTGTAGGGTGTCCTGTTCTTGTTGGGCTCAAACGGAGGTCGTTTCAGTGTATTATGGTCCTTTTAATGATCACGAGACTAAAACTAGAATTACCTCCTGGGGGTTCGTATCCTGTGAAGGAGCTGTTCCTGAGCTACGGCGCTGAATATCATGATGTCAGAGTGGATTTAACCTCTGACCTTTTAGATATTAAATGTCACAACTTCATCATTTTATCCTAGAAGACATTTGAGCTACTATATTACGGCTCCGCCATGAATGCGACCCTTCTGCTCACTTCTGATCGGACCACACGTCTTTCAATGACTATTTGACTTGTTAAATAAAGTTAAAGGAGACTGAGGAAGATTATCAACAACATTAAGCTCATGATACAATGTTGGTCTTTCACTTTATGTTCACGTTGCTGTTAAAGTGCCAGCTAAAGCATAAAACAGGAGGTTTGATGGAATAAAATCCCAGGGACGTTAACTTTAACTTGTATTTTTCCCTGGTTAATTATTACTTTTACACCACTGAAGGGTTTGAGTCCCCCGTCTGCAGGCTGTGTCTGTGATTTGCCTGCAATAAATCTGTTTTATTTTTGTGGTGAAGTGCTGCTTTAACTGTGGAAAGCTCTTCAGAGAGTCTGCACACGGAGCCAAACAGAGACTAAGAGGGGCTTTTGTCCTCCCCCAGACGTTTCTCACAGTGTTTACGGCCTCTCTGCATGTTGGGACTGTTTATGAGCCTCGTGGACGCCACTGTCAGGATGCCACGAGCCCGCGACCAACCCCAAATCTGTCGCAGGCTCTCGCCCCCCCCCCCCCCGAGGTGCCTGAGATACAAAGATCGAACAAAGAGAGTCATTCAGCTTCACGGCAGGAACAATACACTCAGACAGCTTCGTTAAAAAACTGATCCGCGTTGTTTAAAGCAGCCGTCGTGAAGTCAAAGAGACCTGACAGACGAACATTTTCTGTTTCAATTCTGCAGTTTTTCGTCTGTCAGCATCCGTCTTCCCTCCTGCTTCACTCCTACTCTCAGTCTTTAACCTCATCTTCTCCTAACATCAGCAATTACATAAATCTCACCGCCGGCGTGTTAACAGTGCCGCTGGAGATGGAAAGTTTCTCACCCTGGTATCGATTCTGAGGCGGCATCACACGACCTGACACGAGCGCTGTTCGATTACATTTTACAGCTTCGGTTTGACGTGAGACATTGCTCTCTCCTCTGGAAGACAAAAGAGAGATTTAGCTCTCAGATGCTGGAGACCGAGGCTCTCCCGCTGTGGTCAGCCTCCTGCTGGAGGAATAAAAGCTCAGTGAGAGAAGCTGAGTTAGTGTGATAAACAAGCGGCGAGGAGCAAACCACGAACAGACGGAAATCCAGTGAAGAAAGCGGAGACCGCGGAGGGTTCGTGAAGACTCACGAGCCCGACCGACATTTTCAGATTCATCAATCAGAGTCAGACAGGAAAACCTTTTAATCTAGCAGATAGCAGTTCAGAGTGAAGCCTCCTCCCTGAACACAGCTGCAGATAAACAGTTTGGAGCAGTGTGGGCTGAACAGAAAACAGTCTTGGCAGTATGCTTCTGCTCAGCTCCTACAAATCATCTGAGAGGGAGAGAGAGGCTCACGTCGGCCCTGGAGACAGGACGAGGTTAGCCTAGCTTAGCATGAAGACTGGAAACAGCGGGGAACAGCTTTGGATCATCGAGTATGTTGTTTTACTTTGAAACATGGCCTGTGTTCATACAGCGGGCCGAGACACGAGCTTCCCACCCTGAGCGTCACCGTGTGAACAGCAGGACTGAGTTCTCAAAGTCAACACGTTATCAAATTTGTTTTTCGGTTAAATGTCTGAAATAAGGTCAGATTTGTCCCACAGTTTAATTATAAAGCTCTTCCGTGTGTTAAAAACAGTTAGCGGTTGCTAACAAGTGTCTAAATGAGACTACAGAGGTTGTCGGGGACATTAAACGTCCTCACAGCAAACACGGAGACTCATCTACTCCCTGGTCCGTCTTCACAGGCCCACTTTAGTTACACGCTGTTCTGACTCTGACTTTACAACTTGTATGTTGATCAGTGTACAGTAAAGTGTGTGTAGTCTGGTGTAGCAGGAACACATGACATCAGCTGGTCCGGCTCTGCTCGGTTTGACCCGCCCACAGCAGCCCAGCGCAGCAGGGATTCGCATTTCCATGACAACAGGGCTACCTGCCTGAAGGTGCGTCTTTTACTGATGACGTGCTTGACGTGTGTAGCGTTAACAAAGCGCTAGTAATTTGGTGACAGACACTTTCTTCAAAATAAAACTGTTATCTAGTTATTAAAAAGCTTTTATTGTGAAGCAGCACAATCAGGAACTGAACACGACTCCTGAAACAGCTGAAGGTGAACGAGATGAATAACTAAACCCAACTAGACGAAAAACACCTTTCTCTCAGATTCCCTGCACAGACACGAGTCGAGTCGAGCGACACGGGCTCGTTCGAGGGAGAGAAGCGGGTCATCATAGTCATCAGCACACTGGACCTATACTATCCCGAGCGCGGCCTGGCTCAACTTGGTGCGACCTACAGTGCCGGTGGAAAAGCCCCATTAGTGGTGGTGATGTCAGAGTCATGTGACCATGATGTAGATTGTTTACATGTTAACGTCAGCTCTTCACTTCATTCACAAATAAATAAAAGTCTCCCTCCGTCACAGCTCGGTGTGTTGAGAGGACTCAGGAGGCTTCACGTTTTAAAATGTTCCTCAGACCTGCTCGTCTGAACCGTCTGGATCTGAACTCTGAGCCAACACAGGGACAGATTTATATGTGAGGGGCTGTTTTAAAGCGTCCTCCCCCTCCCGTCTTGTTGTTGCATTGAATGGATTTGCCAGCAGAGTCTGTGATGCGAGACTAATCAGGTCCCATTCCAATTCTGGGCACAGCGGAGGACACCAGACCCCGGCTCCCCTCGGCAGGTGATTTGCACTTGATGCATTTTAATTGGTGCACAAAGAGATCCAGAGCCGAGGCGGCGAGGTAACAGGATGCTGCTCCGGGTCTACGGATGCACAGGAGTCGACCCCGGCCGACTCCGGGCTCTTTGTCCGTCCGCGATCAATGGGGAGGGGGGAAGCTAACCCCGAGCGCTGCGGCGGCTAATGGCTTCACAACAAACCCTGCAGAGAATATGAGCTCCTGAGGCTCCCGGTGACAAAGACCGAGGAGAATAAAAGGAGGCCGGAGAGATGCACACATGCATACCAACACACCGCAGTGAGGATGATGTACGACGGCCGCAGAATTAAAACACAGCAGCTGAATTATGAATCATCTCTGGCATGAAAATATTGGTTCAATCACTCGGTGCAGAATAAATAAATGTATGAATGAGCCTCCGCGGGTTATTTTGTCATGAAGAATTCATCACCATCAGAGAGAAGCTGCTCTTTATCCCGAGGCCCAATAACAAGAGTGACGGGACGTAAAGACGGCGTTCGGTCTGCAGGACGACGCTCAGCTGATCTACAGTCAGAGAGTACGTTCATCAGGAGGAGGAGGAGGAGGACGAGGAGGAGGAGGAGGAGGAGGACGAGGACGAGGAGGAGGAGGAGGAGGACGAGGAGGAGGAGGAGGACGAGGAGGAGGACGAGAAGGAGGAGGACGAGGAGGAGGAGGACTGTGTGAAGTCTCAGGCTGATTATTTATTCAGTATCAGACGATCTGATTCTTTCTTTACGCGTCTGTGTTTGTGGAAAATGAATCGATTTACAGATTAAAACCATGTTTTGGTTTTCAGGAGTTTGAAGGAAGAAAAATCAAATCAAATGAAACATTAAAGCTGTTTGGTGGAATGTAATTAACTACATTTACTCAAGTACAGTACTTCTGAGCTACTTTCACTTGAGTATTTTCATCGGCAGCTGCTTTATATTTCCACTCTGCTTCATTTTGGAGCCAAATATTTTACTTTTTCCTCCACGACATTAATAACACAGCTTAGTCACCGTGCTGCAGTCCGATTGAAGATTTCGGACGTGCGTTCCTCGTCCTCGTTGGATATCTGATCTCTTTTGGTGCATGTTTGATCAGCTCCCTGTCCTGAAGATGGTCGTCAGCGCAGTATTTTCCTTACAAGCCGCCGTCTCTGGTAAACAGAGAAACGTACGTATGTCTTCGCTGTGGCTTTTCCTGCATTTTAATTTTGGAGGCTACCTCAGTTGTTTAGGAGTCTCATTTTTGACTGAACTGGTAACAATTTTGATGGGGAAAATGTTTGTATGTGTTTTTAAGGGAGACGAATGATTTGATTTATTATTAATCTCCATCCAGGGTTAACAGAAACATGAGAAGTGACCACATCACATCAGAGTCGCTGCTTTAGCTCAACATTAATCTTCTGTTCATCAGATTTTAACGGGGACATTAATCAGTGAATTCATGGACTGTAATATAATAATGTATTTCTAATTCACTAACTTACTCTAATGCCGCCCGCTGAGTTTGAATTTTAATTATAAAGAAACTTCTTTGAAGGCACAACTGCTTTCTGTTCACTCGTTGTGGGAAAACTTCTTAAAAATATTAATAGATGAACATTTTAAGGCTTTTTAATGGATCTAACACACGGATTTAGTTTTTTTTTTCATTTTTTGAAGACAAGACGAAAAAATCCCATTAAAACGCTGCAAAACATTAAAGCACCCCCTGAACGTGAACCTTAATTAAAAAAATCAAACCTTTAAAACAGATGAAGAGGTGGCTTTTATGTTATTTGGCAGATTTTCACAGGATTTTCTTTCCTTTGGAGAGATTTTTTAATTGTGTCATCAGCTCTTGCACGAGATAAGGTCAGAGCGCTCGTACGGTCGACGAGTCAGCTGACATGAACAGGAAGTCTAATGAGCTGCAGTGAAGTGACGGACTGACAGCGGTTCACTTCCTGCTCGTCAGCCGCGACTCAGACAAGACTAAAGTCATTGTGTTTAGGAAACAGAAAGGCTTTTCACAGCCCGACGCTGGAGAAGAAGCTGCACAGACAAAGGAAATGTGTTGCTCTGTGGTGGAGGCGGCCCGGCCGACAGGAGCAGACGGAGGATATCTGGGGGCGGGTGTTTCCCAAAATGCCGTGCTTCTAATAAGGGATGTGGTGTCAATGGAAACAGAGCATCTGAATAAATGAGTCCCCAGAGGAAAGCTGCTCCGATCAATATCTTTATATTAACGACTGATCAGATGTCTCTGATGTTAAAGATGCCGAAGAAACGTCAGTCCTGAGCGATCTGATCAAAGGTAAACAGCTCGAGGTGAGCAAGATGTTTGTGAACACGTGATCGAACCAGTAACCACAACATCACCAGACTCCATTAACAAATCAACTAATTTTCAGAGTTGTTTCATGAGGAGAAACTTTAAACGATTTGTGACACAGCTGCAGCAGATTCTGAATCATTGTCTCCTTCTTGTGAATTCAGCAAATGTTCAACAAACTTCTTTCTGTCTTTGTGTTAAAAATAGTGTCTGTCCCAGTTATTTCCCTCACAAACATGCCTCCGAATGATTGTTAATGATGCTCTGTGTCTTCAGGATGTGGGAGAAGGACGTTGTATCCGACATTAACAACATTTTAACGTGAACATGAGCAGTCTCGTGTGTTCAGCTTGTCACGCTGCCCCCAAGTGGTGAAAAAATCAGCTGTAACGATAACGTAGACAGAGCACACTGAGGTAAGGTCGTCTCTGAGCAATACCAGCGACGATTTCCAATGAACATTGATTATGTAAGATGCAGCATCACATTGATATCTTCTGGCTTCCTGCTTATAACCTGCTGTCACAGATATTTAGGTAAGAAGTATGAACTTCCACTGATTTTATTTTGAAGCTGTTAATGTTGACTTGTCTCCTGATCTTCCTGGATGAACCGCAGAGAGCTCGATCGTCTCCACTGACACCAGCTGAACCAACCGGACCTTTAACTGCGCTGTAGATTCAACACGGCTCGTCTGGCAGAAATCACCGGTCTGCAGAAGAATAAAGCTGGACGAGCTGCTCAGAATAAATATCCATCGGCGATGGCAAACACAGAGAATTCCCACATATGACGACCGCCTGCTGCTCTCGGCAGTAAATACATTCAGAGCCGAACGCTTCCTGAGGGGAGTCTGAGGTCTGAGAGCAAACACATCTCCTGCTTCACATGAGTCCATCTCAACGTTTTCTCATGCATCTCTAAAGGGGACTGTTACTGTCATGTGACCTCTGACCCTTCACCACAATGACAAACATGTGGCTGAGAGTCCTGCACTGATTTATCATCACAACCGGAGAAGCAGCAGAACCACAGGCGTCGTCTTTGTTTTCATTAAAAAGCATTCAAGCATCAGCTGATGTTTTCTCTGGAAGATTTTTACATTTCTGATCAAATTTGAGCAGAAACTCGTCCGTTGTCGCCTTGTTTTAATTAATTTAATTGTCACATTTTAGTCACTTGGAGATTCTTCCAGGGCATCTTTCTGCTAAATGCTAACGTGAGCATGGTAATATGCTAACAATGAAAATGCTAACATGTTGAGCAGATGTCACTGACATTTTCTTTTGCAGTTCTTCTGGAAATTTAGTTCAAATGTTTGCTTGTTTTGTCACAAACTTGACATTAATTTAATACGTTTGCCAGCTGATTTTGATTCATTTGACTCTTTTACTGATGATTCAGTCACATTTAAGTCATTTCACTTTGACAGGAAAACAGATATTTTGCAGATTTTCTGGAAATCTGGTTCCATCTTCGGCTGAATATGAAGAGAAACTTGTCTGTTGACAACATTTTACGAGCATTTTTCATTTTTGTCACCAGATTTTGGCTCATTTGACATTTTTACTGTTGATCGTTTCACTTAGTCATGAAAACTTGCTGCTTTCCTTCTCGCTGTGCTAACAGCTGTAGTGGAGCTTTGTGCTAAATGCTAACGTGAGCATGATAATATCTCACAATGAAAATGCAGATGTAGCAGGAATTAACTGACATTTTCTTCTGCAGACTTTTGGGAGATTTGGTTCAAACTGCTCGTTTTAGCCAGAAACTTGACTGCTGAGACATTTTGTCACCTGATTTTGATTAATTTAATAATTTTGCAGATGATTCAGTCACATGTTGGTCATCAGATTCAGTCGTGTCGTCCTTCCTGTGTTTACTGTGTCAGTCGCTGACTGTTTTGGCGTCTGCCTCGTCGAGACATACGACTGCACCGTCGCTGACTCCAGATATAAAGTGATTCTGGCTCCCCCAGCTTGGAAACACACGCTGCTGTTCAATCCATCCTCACATGCAAACTGATGCTAAATCACCACCCTTGTATTTAGCATTTTGATGAGCCCTATATCTTTAATCAGGCCTGCATGTCACGGGGAGAAACACTGGCTGAAATAGAGCGGCGGCAGCGTGCAGGCCGAGCCGCTCTAAATCTGACAAATGAGGCGTCTGCAACTTCCCTGCCTTCATAAAGCTGCCATTCACGCCTAATCTACAGAGCCATCGACGCATGCAGCATTACCTCGGATAATTGACAGCCCACACATTACGCCAATGTCACAGAAATCATTTTAATTTTCTCAGCGAGGGGGTGGAGGTTGTCGCCAGATCTTAATTGTTCCTTTGGTCTGACGCCCAAACGTCCAGGAAGATTAAGACGTGTTACCGGACCGGAGTGGGGACGTGACGGAGAGTCTGCTGCAGAGTGAAGGAGACGTGATGCAGAGGCCGTGTTGGCGTCACGATCGTTTCAAATGTGAACGATACCAGTACCTGGTATTCGGTATCAGTACACAACGGTATCTTTTTACTCTCTGTACACATCTCCTCGTATGTACGTGAGCGGTGGTCTGGACAGACTTCTGCCTCAGAGGGCAAACCTGCCTGAACATTCATTCTTTGTTGGGTCTGATGTCTGCAGAGGCCTTCAGATGATGCAACGCACCCTCTGGGAGCCATGTTGGAGGCCTTCATGTCTGGCTTCACTTCATGTTGAAGTCACACTGCCAACATTAGCAGAGCTGCAGCTGCTGTCAGATGTTTCTGTAATCACGCCAGTGTTGGACGCTTCAGGTTTTTCTTCGATGTTCTGCTAGAACATTTATTTGAAACAACATTAGGTTGAACTCAAAGGTGGAACCGACGCTCACAGAGTCGGTGGAGAGACCTGAACAGAAGGTGAGAGGGTTCAGGTTTGTTCTAACCGTCGTCTGCTCCAGCTGGAAATGATTTAAACTTCAGGACTCGTAAGCTGCACCACATCACAACGCAAAGAGACAGAGAGTAAAACACAAGTGAAAACAGCTGGAGCTCCTGTCAGACACACACACACACACACACACACACGTTTGTTGAAAGCAGAGCAGACGAGAAACAAAGAACAGATGAGATGAAATCTGAAGGAACAGAAACGTCCCTGGAGTTCATCAATACCACAAAATCTACTGTGAGACAAGTTTTTATTGATCGTCAGAGACGTCACCACGAGGGAAGTTCCTGCGCCAACACCAGCATCGGACACGCCTCCAGTACAGGAGGTGTGGAAATGTACTTGATTATAAGATGCATCGTGATCGAGAGTCTGCAGCTCATGTTGCTGATTGTCAGTCCTCAGCTGGACAATAAAGCTACGTTGCTACGGACATCAGGCTAACGTTACTTATGCAGGAGGGATGTCGGGGGGAGGCAGAGATCACCTCGGGGCTCATGTCCGACTTTATGAACTTGCTGTGAAGCACGAACTGGACGAGACTTCTGCCTCACGACAATCACTAATCACGTTAGCCATTTCCACCTGAAGCTAACGTCTGCGGCCATAAATAATAACTGTGACAGCGAGCCAAGCTAATCAGCCGAGATCTGAGGAGGCGCTGTCAACTCTGCCGTCCAGCTCTGAGAGAGGAGTGAGCAGCAGGGTCGATAAATGTCTCATAGATGCATGTATGCACGTAGATTACAACAAACGTGTCAGACACTGCAGATCGACACGTTTTGTTTTTGTTATGTTTATGTTTTGAAAAGATGCAGCTTTTATTTTGTAGGCTGCTGTAATCTGATTACTGGAAGGACTTTCTGAATAAAAGCGATTTTAAAACATGAAGAAGAAGCCGTGTGCAGTGATGTATTCAAACTGTTGAATACACAAATTAGCAGCTGTTATAAAAATAATAATCATTACACATTTGAACACACTGGTGTTGGTGGAAATTCATCAAAGTCATCGACTGAAGCGTCTCTGAGCAGGAAAGCGATGCCGACCCTGACCTTTGACCCCTGACCTCCCGGTGGAGGAGGTGTCAGAGGGGAGAGAAGAGGAAGTGAGGTGTCACGTTCCTCCTGCAGAATCAGCCTGAAAATGATCTGAAGTGAGATCAGAGACAGCGAACGTTCACACCTGCGGTCGCACAGCGTTGAGATTTACATTCGGAGGCTGAACTCGATCTGCGGCTCCGGCTGAGTGAGATTAGCTCGTTTGAAGTGCAAACATCAGTGTTTCATGGCGGCGGAGAGCCGGCGCTGCAGGGCGACGGAGAGGCGCGTTGGAGGACGGCGGGGGCGTCAGCGGCGGCGGGTGCACCTGAGGGCCCGCAGGGTCCGACACACCTGTAGAGCCACGAGATCGCCTTACTGAGTCATCGTACACGTGTGCACGCCGACAGGTGCACACGATGCACACGTGCACACGATGTCCTGTGTTTCCTCGGACACGGCTGGCCTCAGACATCCAGGAGAGGAGGGTTTGGTATTTTTCAGGTTTCATGTCACCTTTTTCTTTTTTACATGACCACAGGAGATTTTCCCTCCTCGTCACAGTGGAAGCACCAAGAAACAAGAGCCGCCTCGACTCCTACACAAGCTGCCAGAACGAGGGAGTTTAAAAACTGTTTCTACGGTTGATTGACGAACTCGACTTCCTGAAAAACATCTGTTCTCCAAAAGTTTTGGACTCAATGCTCAATTTATTCAATCTTAAAACAGCAAATCAGTAAATGAAATGTGTCTGACTGTCTCAGAGGAGCTTAACCACTGATTTTTATTTCCAAATGATCAACGGGGCTGACGATATCGTGACCAAGCAGGGCCGGACCGACCAAGTACCACTGCTGAGACTGCAGAAAGAAATCAGTGTTTCCAATGAAACAATCAGTCGCTAACCTCCTCTGTTCTTCATCAGACGTACGTAGATACGTTGGGTTTTAGTGTTTTTCTCCATCATCACCATCATCACCATGGACTTCAATACAGCTGGAACCACAGTCTGGTCCCACAGCGACATTCAGAAGTATAAAAAAAGGATAAAGCCCGGTTCAAACTTCTTGTTTCCTGTGTTGGCATATTAGAGTCAAAGGCTTTTACAGGTTACAGGTTGATGGTTAAATGTGAAATAAATCAGGCTGTGAATAATATCTGAACTGTAAAAACCTTCAGGATTCAGAGAGGAAGAAAAACGGAAAGTTTGGTGTCTGTCTACAGTAACGAGACATTGTGAAGGCACAACATTTTCTTGGTATACAGTATTCTGCTGTTTGTTTTTTCTTACAGATTTCCCGTTTTTTTAAATAAACAAAAACAGAGTGGAAGTTTAGCTGTCCGACGTAAATTAACGTGAAAAATCTGTAACTGTGAATAACAACACCGTTCAATATGTAAGAAGTGGCCACCCGTCAAACAAACAGGCGGCAGCATATCACAAGAGTAACTGTAGCTTCTGTTAGCTGGTTAGCTCTGTTAGCCGTGCATCTAGTGGTCCAGACTGGTTTCTGTCTACACCGCTGGGCGCAGGAATGTTGGATGTTAGCTGAGGCTAGCTAGTTAGCACGCCAGCTTCAGTATCTCTGCAACACGTTGTAACATCAAAACTGTTATTTCTTCACATGCTGTTTATAATTAGAGATCGTTAGATATTCTCACATATTGCAAAAAGTTTTCTTATTGAAAATGTTTCATTCAATCATGTAGTGACACAGAATTGTTTGTTAATTGAAAGATATCTTCTATAATTAAGGAAGTTGAATCAATGATTGTTATAATTCAAGAGGGAAGACGGTGAAGTGAATAAAAACACAGAGTCCGGCTGTATTTAAAGATGTTTAAATATCATCAGGATCGAATGTGAAATTAAAGCTAAGAACTGAATTTTGATTGCAGAACATTACTGAGGTTTTACGAGATAATTATTCTCTGTGATTTTACAGATTTTCGGTTCCCCTGCTGCCAGAATATTACGTTTTTTAAACCTGTGGTGTCTCTTCTTCAATGTGATTTAATATTGGGAACAAATTGAAAAGACCCGTCTGCCTTTTCTGAAATTGCCACATTCTTTAATGTTCACGCTTACAGATTAACTCAAGTGACTGTAATTGCGGCGACTCGACCCGCCGACCTTCAGTTAAACAACAACAAACGCCTCCGCAGACGGTTTCGGCTTCGACGGACTCGCCGCTGACAGACACAGAGAGCACCTTGACTTTACGCCGTGTTTCATCCTCGAGGCTTAATTAAACTCCGAGAAGCGCCGCAGATTTAGAAAGTCCACATCCAGCCAGTTGACAAACACCTTTTATGGCCTCATGAAAGACAATTAAAAGCGCCTGTCACCCCCGTGGCGCTGCAGATAATTGGTTTGCCAAAACTTGATCGGTGGATAATTCCTTCTCAGCTGGAGAGGAGCTGCGGCGGGAGAAACCGAACCGACATCAGTGGAAAAACAGTCGGCGAGTTCATCCGGTCTGGCCTCGAAAATATAATCTGTTACACACACTCCGTCCTGGTATTTCACTTTTCAGATGCTCAGACTGAAAACGAGCGAGCAGGTGGCCAAAGTGTGTTTCATAAAGTGAAAGAGCACCTTGAGTTTCTATTAAACTTCAAGGACCAACGAAGGTTTCTTACACTCATCTGTTTACTCGTCTCACAAACCTTCACATCTCGTTAAGACCGAAAATCGTTAGCTCAGACACATAAACATAAACACATTAAAGGAGCAGGTCACCCTAAAATGAACTGTTAAACTGCGAAAAGTTTACTGTGCCTGAAGCTAAACTGAAGAGTTCTGCTTCAAAAATGACGTTTTTTCAAATCAGTTTTGGGATCTCATTTTAGGTTTGTTTGGTTGTTTTTCACGTTTTAAACCAAGTTGTGGCAACACAGCTGACTTCAGAATAACCTGATGAGTCACAATCATCATAAAAAAATCCCTGGGAGGCAACAGAAGTTGACAACATGGCAGCTTTTCAACTGTTGCTGTCATGTAAATCCAAGAAAATCGGATTGTGAAACACCGGAAATGATTGAAAAAACATATCAAGACAAAATCAAGATACAAATAAAAAATGTTATTCCAGTGCAGCAGCCTGTCTTATTATTTCCTGTTCTAGAGAGTAAAAATCTACTTTAGACACAGTATCAGGAGTTTTGTGGTGCTGTGATTGTTCAGGGAGGATCTGACATGAATAAATGAGTGAGAACAACCTCTGCTCCTCACTCTGGCGTTCAAACACATAAATAAAAAACAAATCCTGTTTCTAATAATCCGAGAAACGCCCACCGCAGCACGTCCTCGTGTTTCTTAAAGGAAGAAGTGTCATCAATCAGCAGCATCTGCATGGAAAATACTTTAAAGTAGCTGATATGTAGAAACCTGGGGGTGGCATCAAGTCTGAGCCAAAAACATGATTAATGTTGTCTCCGCTTCGTGTCTGCTGCGCCGTGAATAAATTGATATTTTGGTTGCAGGAAGCAGAGAGAACATTGTGTCGTTTATCATCTGTTTGTTTCTGCTTCATTACGACGTATAAAACGCTTGTTAAACAGCGTCGAACACACACGGCTTCACACCAGAATCCAAACAGCCTCGTCCTGGCACCGCGCTGGAAACTGTGCTAATTAGAAACACAACACGAGAAAATACAACTTCAGCGCTGTGTTTCTGACACAAGTTGCTTTAAAGTTTGATAACTCTCCACTGGTGAGCCGCAGGGTTCAGGGTTCAGGGTTTTGGACACACACAGTTCAAACTTTTACTTTACAGTGTTAAAAAATGTAAAAATCAAAGCTCAAGGTCCCTTCTGGCTTTTTCTGCAGCTGAGTGGAGCTACATCCACATCTGAGTCTTTCAAATAATTATTACAGTAAATACTTGAAGTAAGTATTTGCTTTCAGAGGTGCAACCCTGAATGACGAGTCACTGTTACAGACGAACTCCGATCTTTTACTGAGTAAAAGCTGTAATGCTACAAAGTAAATACTTCTTCTTCCTGCATTCAAAAATGTACAGTACTTAAACTGGCAATAGACGAGTGTTTCACTTTAACATAAATATAAAATAATATAATGTAACATCTCATGAATAATGACATCATCAGCATTTAGATGGGCTCCCTATAAACTTCACTTTTACTGTGAAATTGTGTCTGACACCAGGTACGAAATCTGCTGTCATCTAAAGTACAGACGTATGTATTAAGCCTGAATTATGGTCGTACGCAGGCGAAGAGGTTGGTGTATTTACCGGGGAAACTACAGGTCACAATCCCCGATAAAAGCACCGCTGCTGAGCACCGGAGGAGGAGCCAGGAAATGCAAATCAACCAGGCTGACCAATCACAGTTGTTGTGGGTCTGCGTCGCTGCAACGCGTCGTCACAACTCTGGGGAGGTGTAAATATTGTTTTGTACTGGGGATGCAGGATACACAGAGGCGATACATTATCAGGAGTTTATTGGGAAATGTATATTATCATAGTGAATGTTTTCTTTGACTTGACAAGATCATCAACACACTCCAATACAGCATGTGGCGATATGCACCTTTAACGAAGAAGAAGACCAAGAAGAAGATAACGAAAACTGAATTACTCAGGTTAAGTACAAGTCCCTCGAGCCCATACTTGAGTAAACATAGACTACTTAGTTACTTTCCATCAGTAATCATTTGTGAGGCCGGCGATCACATCTGTCAATCACAGACAAGAACTTTACATCCTGCAGTGACGCCTGAACGCGACACACTTTTCTTCTTCACGTGTTGTTGTGAACGCTCTCCAGCTGCTTCGTCAGCGCTCCGTGTTTCCGGCCTCACAGCTGATGCTGTTGTCACCATCAGCTGCTCTGGATGAGAGATGAGATCCTCGGCAGAGTGTAAACTGTAAACAGTGTCGACACCACATCAATATTCATCTGCTGCTCTGTTAATGTCACCGCCTGCTGAAGTCTTAATCACGCCTGTTGCTGAATATTTGTCGTGCGGGTGAGTTTCCTTCCACAAGACGTCACGACGACGGGCTGACGAACACGTGTGAGCGAACAGAAACAGCTGAGAGGATCTCCCAGGACGAGCGGGTTTAAAGTCTCACAGAGCGCGATTTCATTTATCTTCGTCCTGACTGAAGATAATCCGACTGCTGATGAGGAACAGACGTGTTCATCAGAAACCATCTCGCTGTTTCCTACATGAACGTGTTTCCACTCACACTGCAGACGAGTCTTCAGGTGACGATACCGCAAAAACAACACTTAAGTTGGAGACTCGCTTCACTTCATAACCGACTGTACCTGCCGGGGCTCATCCGGGCTCTCTGCCAACTTCTGCCATTTTATTACTGAGAGTGAAGCAGTGGAGCCGAGACAATCTACTGAAGGAAAACATCGACGTTAGAGGAGCCCGAGTTTGTTTTTAAGTGTCATCGGGTTTGTTCTTTCTCTTACGTTCAATACACGAGCTCCTTGTGGGAGTCGAGAACGCCTAAACTGAGACCGGGTCAAGACCAGGACCAAGACCAGTCTGAGTACCACTGCAAACTCCTAAACCTGATCTGAAACATGAAGACAAACACAAATTCATCCTCATTCACTTCTTTTATTGTCATATATTAGAGCGCGGACGATATATTGGTCGCCGATTTATCGTATCGTTTTCTGATCAGCCGATAAGAAACTCTTTGGTTTTTACGGGTCATGATGCAGAAAAAGATGCTCGGGGTGATTTATGATTCGTACATTTCCAGTGAAGTTTACTGCTTCAGCGCTCTGATGTCATTTATCACTATAGCGTTTATTGTTAACCTGTTATAACATCCGGCCCGTCAGCTACACAAAAACAGGAGCCAGATGCAGACAAAACCAGTCCAATGATCCAAATCCAAACTGAGATAAACAAAAAGGCAGGTGGCAAAAAGCCAAACTTAACCGTAAAACAAAGACAGAGACTAAAGCATAAATCCACAGGAGCACGGGACGAAGGCAGGATGACAAACAGGAGTGACGTCAGCTGTGGTTAATTTTGCTTTGCACAGCCTGAGAGCCATTAACTGGTGAATAACCGGTTAATTATTAAGAAAGAAAACAAAAAGAGCAGCTTTGCTTTCAGTCCGCTGCTCCACTGAACGCTCCATCTGAGCCGAACAACAGATCCAGAGACGACACGTGTGTCCACAGACCTCAGTATTAAAAAGCAGAACATGTGGAGGACGCAGCAGAAGCAGCTGACGGGCGAACACCATCGCTTTAATGTCACTGATTCAAACTCATTGATCTCATTTGCTCTCGCCGTGTTTCCGCCGAGAGCCGGACAGGACGTCGATAACCCGCCAAACATGACGTCTGTCTCCAGACGGGGACAGTTCACTAATGATTGTTTGTCCTCTCGGTGCCGCTGGTGTGTCCGTGAAGCAGCCGTCACCGCGTTGATGATTTAAACTCTGACAGAGGAGAGCCGCTCTGAGGACGCCTCGGGGGGGAGGTTTGATCCGGCTCCTTCTATTTTAAACTGACACAGTTTATGTTGAACAGGACGTCACATCAAGAGCAAGAAAAACACCTCTGTGATTCTACTCTGGTGAAACTAATTTAAACATCTCTGAGGACACAAACAAAATATTGACTGAGCTCTGACGGCAGAGCTGCAGTTCCCTCAGTCGCCACTAGAGCTCCACCGTCGTCCAGAAGCTGGAGACTCGTCAACGAGCCGCTCGTTAAGACGCAGCAGCACATAATGTAGGTCCATAATAACATTATTAATGCATGTTGAGCAGCGTCAGTGTTTTTATATTGTGTGTTATTGTGATTTTATGTGAATTGCTGCTGCGACAGTAAAGTTTCCCTGGTGGACTAATAAAGTAATCTATCTGTTTAGTAATTATGTAATTATACACATTAAACTCAGGGTTCCTAAATGTTTTCAAAAGCACTTTTCCAGCACTGTACAGCTGTCGTAAAGTCCATATTACATACAGATAAAATGGTGGCGTCCAGGTGCTGTCTCACACTCCTCCTCTCCTCTCTATGGCCAAACATTACCAGGTTAACAGAAGGGTCACATCCACCGATGATGTCGGGTCTGGACTGAACCTTTCAGGCCCGAGGACACGTGGGACAGAGCTTTTTCCAGTAAAAATTCAGAACAACCACTGTTTCTGTTCTTAAGTGCAATTTTGAGATACTTTACTCGAGTATTTCCATTTTCTGCTACTTTTTACTTCCTCTCAGCTACACTGACTTGATCAATTTAGTTACTAGTTACTTTACAGATTCATATTTTATAAGCTTAATTGTGACGCGTTACCGATCAGATGCTCCATCAGAGCTAAAGCAGCACATTTTTAAATGAGCTCATTTCCTCGGCAGCCTGATAATCGCTCCCTCCGTCATGTTTACAGGATAATATTTGCTCCAACGCAGCTGTCATCTCATCTTTTATTAATCAGACCAATGAAAAAATGTTTAGTCTCAATTAAAATTTCTGGGTGCACGTGCGACCAAAACAGTTCCCCTGACAACAAACACTTTGTTTATTTATTCAATCTGCTGCTAAAAATAATATAATAATAACAAACGAACCACTTCCTCCTGTTTGGTTGGTATAAGCTACAGCTGCTGTTCTGAGGAAATTACTGAAACTATTTTAACATCAAACTAAATATTAACCACAGACAGGAACCAAACTACAGAATAAAACGCGCCTCTTTCTTTACGTTGGCTGTGAGGCAGCAAGTGATGAGAACAAACTTTATCGCCCTTTCAGGAATTCACAGCTGACGTCAGAAACGCTCTGCCCGACCTCTCCACACGCTACATTTTACAGCGCCGTCATAACAGCAGAGAATTATGGCGTGCTATGAATGCTTGATGCTTCTCCGGGGCTCTATTTTCCCGTCAAACCCTGAACGCAGCAGCCTGCTGCTCCCTGCAAAGTGCCACATGCCATTTTGTTCTGTTTCTGCGGCGACTCTAAAAGCTTTTTCCTTTCTTCTGTTTTCTGAGCAACAACCAGCTCTGAGAGCAGCGCAGTCAATTATCTGCTATCGAGTGCAACGCGGTGATTGCTGAGCACGGACTGTGTGAATTAAACTCTCTGTGCTGAAAATGGAGGTGTTGGGTTTGGTTAGTGACTCGGAACATTTTCATTTTTTTTTTGCCTCTGCAGAATATTTGCACTGTGCTCCGGCGCGTCGGGGAGCACAGATTAGGATCGCGGCGCTCGTCTGCCAGGAACAACGCTCCGTTTCTCAATGCAAACAAATGTGCACGGCACCAGAGGAGGCGACTCAGTGACTCATGAATAAAACATGACGGAGGCGGGTTCATCCAGGCGCTCCGGAGTGACAGCTAATGCACATTTACATGACTGCTGTTTTTATCTGCTACATATTTAATAAAAGCTGAAGAGGAGGAACTCTATAATGAATATATGAATCGTTGATATGCAGGATGCAAATCGATCGACTGTATTTCTCTGACCGGCCTCTGAACTCACATATTATTACTCATCGGGGTCGTGGGGATTATTTGGGAATATGAAGACTTAAAGTTGCTCCTGGTGATGAAATCCTGAGAAAACTCTCAGAGTTATGACCATATTTTGTAAAAAACAAACATCCTGCAGCGTCGTGTTTTTCTTTTTTTTTAAAAATGCCTTCTTATGTGCATTTTTAAAAGACTGTGTGACGACTGTGACGATGACGTGACACCTCAGTGTCCATCCACACAAATGAATCAGCTTTCTCTTTTGGTTTTTCCATTTTTTTTAAACACACAGGGGGAAAATATCTGGATTCGTTTGGACGAGGCCGAAGATTTTTCCCTTTAAGTTATGACTTCATCCTGGTGAAGATAAACGTTCGTCTGCTCGGCGTCGGAGTCCAGCCGCTGATCTTCACCGCTGCCGTGTTCGTGCTGCTGCTGGAGCATCTGGAGGGTTTTTAACACTGAACTAACCTCAACACACACACACACACACACACACACACACACACACACACTAGGTGGGCTTGTTTAGCTAACTAGGCGGCTCGCTTCAGCTCCACCTCTTTGCCTGCTGGGAGTTAGGCGGAGTCAGGTACCGCCAAGATGGCGACACCCGCTTCCACCTGCTTTAAGCTTCATTCTGGGTCTTCAGAAACCTCTGGGTGACGTCGCGGTCGACAAACGTACTGACTATCGATATTTTCAAGGTTGTACTGAAGTTGGAAATTCCCACATTGAGGCAACACCAACATACAGACATCTTGAATATCATAAAATACACATTAAAGGTTTTTTTTTTCTTATTTAAGGAAGCTGGAAACTTCTCCAGTCCTTAAAAACCTCTATCAGCAGGCCTCAACTCAATGATAATAATATGCAATAAATAAACATTCAAGCACAGCTGCAATATCACAATAAACTCCCACTATAGGAGATGAAATGCCTCCTATAAGTCAGACTTCTCATGTCATCGATATAATATTGATTTTCCGCCAACATGCAGGAATATTAATGTGATTTCTGTCATTTTTCAGTCGGCAGGAAACTAACGATGGAGCACAAACAGTCCAGTGAGGACAGCAGACGACAGCATCAGTCAGTCCTGGTCCAAAAAAATCAGCAAACACAAGCGAGACGTGGAAAGTTGAAGCCTCCAGTGCACAAACACTGAGGATGGACTTCGAGGAGACATCTTGTGTCCACGAGTTCAAGTTGTGAAATAAGGAATTGGGAACTTTTAATAAGGGAGAAGGAAAGTGAGGTGATTATATATTTAATTGGCCTAAAACAGAGACTTCCTTGATGCCTTAGTTCATGTGTGGAGGGGAATGTTCACAATAATATCACGTTAGACTGGGAACCTCTCAGGGGACATTTCAGCTGGATTATAGTTTATAGAAGATTAAAGTTTGTGTTTCATCAGAGGAGTTCAGCTGCAGTTAGAGATGCGTCGTATTTTTCAGCCGATACGATAACCGATAATAACCTGACTCTCGTGGCCGATACCGATAAAATAACCGATAATAGAAACAATCATTTTTATGCTTTTTCCAGCACACCTGAGGACGTAGTGAGCCAAGATGGTTTACTTGATATTCAACAGCTGTGATGAGATTTCTTCCCTCGTGTTGTGTTCGTCCACACCAGTGACGACGTGCGTGGCTCTACACAGCTGCAGCAGTTTGATATCACGAGCCACGACATCAGCGTGTTTGTTGTTCTTCTTCTCTGTTTTTATTGGCTGCTCACAAAAGGTGCATACCACCACCGCCCACCTACTAGGGCTGAACGCAATGTGAAACAACGCGATTAGCAAACCGCAGAGGCTGCGATTTGTTTTGCTGCGTTTAAACACGAGTGTCAACGGTTTTACAAATTCATGCCGTGCTCCTAGTGTGGCAGTCTTGCTCGCCAATCAGAAGTGCCGTGTTCCTAGTGTGGCAGTCTTGCTCGCCAACCAGTCGTGGCCCAAGGCGACCGCGGATACGCCCACCACCAACAACAACATGTGAAACCCAAGTAAAACATTAGATTTGTGGTGCAGAAAACAGGCGTCCTCTGATCCAGCAGGAATGGAAGTATTTTGTCTTCGAAGAGACAGACGTGCAACAAAGAAAAAAAAGGTACGATGGGAAACCTGTCGAGGAACACGAGGCAGCACCACAAACTTGTACCAGCACTTAAAAACACACCACAGGCAGCTACGTGGCCGGCGTACGGCAAAACAGTCAGCTGAAACATGAGATGCACAGTGAACACTGAACTGAAGCTTGAAAAATCGTAAATCAAATCGCAATATCGGTCAGAAAAAACACAATTGCTGCAACTAAAGCGATCTGACTTTGTGTCATCGGCTATAATTTAATCATCTGAAGATAACCGATGATGTTAATGTTCCGTTATTGGGCCGATAATTCATCTGTCCGACGCATATCGAGCGTCCGTCGCTACGATATCACAATAAACTCCCACTGTAGCACATGAAATGCCTCGGTCAGGAATATTCAGGGACATTAATGTGATTTCTGTCATCGTTCAGTCAGCAGGAAACATATGATGGAGCACAAACAGTCCAGTGAGGACAGCACACATCTGAGAGCGGTAATTAGCCCAGTCTGGGAGAAAAGGTCAGTAAACTGAGCAGCAGAGCAGCTGAGAGGTGACAGATACAACAGGAGCTGCATGATGGTTTGTTAACATGATCTAGAGGCAGTGATGTGGATGTGGAGGTGATGCAGCAGCAGCAGCAGCAGCAGCAGCAGCTCTCCTACCTGTGCAGTCCTTCCCTTTGCCTTTGCACTCTCCGCTCTGTGGGTAATAAGACGCCCGAGCCTCCGGCAGGTAGAGCAGCGCGGACAGCAGGCAGGCGGACACCAGGCACGGGACGACCCCGCCGGGACACCTCCCTCCGCCCCTGGGGCCTGACACCATGATGAAGATGATGGTGATGATGATGATGGTGACAAAATCACTCAAAATCTCGATTCAGGTGCAGAGAAAAAAAAAAAGGCGTGCAAACAATTTGGCGTAATCCGACAGAGAGCAGCCCGGCTGCCTCACGCTGGAGAGACACGAGCAGTGTGCGGGGAAGGTGGAGGAATGTGCGGGGAGCCGCTTCAGGAAGCCTCGGAGGCGGTCCGGTGTGTCCACAGAGGCAGCAGAGGAGGCAGCAGAGGAGGCAGCGGCTGCATGCTCCCCGTCCCGTCCCGTCCCGTCCTGTCGCCCTCCGCACCGAAGCTCCGCCGCTTTTTTTTTTTTTTTTTTTTGTAGCTCGATTGAAGCCACGCAGCGAGTCTGTGGCGGGTGTCGCGCCACGCAGCAATCCGCCTCGTCCTCACTCCCGGTCGGGCTGATTCTCGCGGAGCTCCGGCGGCGCGGTGCGGTGCGGTGCGGTGCGGTGCGGTGATGAGGCGCGTCAGGGAGCTGCGGTGCGTAAAGAAGAGCAGCAGCAGCTGCAACCACAACAAAGAGATCCGGACCGAGGAGAGGACAGACAGGCTGGTCACGTGAGGGGATGCAACACTCCCCTCCACCTCCACGCCCCCGCCGCACACGCACGCACGCACACGCTCACGCACGCACACCTTAAAAAAATGCAATATGGCAATAAAACGGCAGAGAGGAGAGTTTTAATGCAAACATCACATTTCATAATTAATTCCATCTTCACTTGACTTAATGTTCTGCTCAAAGAGCCGGAGATGAAGTCCACCGGGCAGCACCAGCAGAATATTAAAGGGGCTCCGTGGAACTTCTGGTGGTGGAAGCCGGTCCTTAGTTTCTGTTAGTGGACTCTGTTTCTGTTAGTGGACTCTGTTTCTGCTCTGTGGACTCTGTTTCTGTTAGTGGACTCTGTTTCTGTTAGTGGACTCTGGTTCTGTTAGTGGACTCTGGTTCTGTTAGTGGACTCTGTTTCTGTTAGTGGACTCTGGTTCTGTTAGTGGACTCTGTTTCTGCTCTGTGGACTCTGTTTCTGTTAGTGGACTCTGTTTCTGTTAGTGGACTCTGGTTCTGCTCTGTGGACTCTGGTTCTGTTAGTGGACTCTGATTCTGCTCTGTGGACTCTGGTTCTGTTAGTGGACTCTGGTTCTGTTAGTGGACTCTGTTTCTGTTAGTGGACTCTGTTTCTGTTAGTGGACTCTGGTTCTGTTAGTGGACTCTGTTTCTGTTAGTGGACTCTGGTTCTGTTAGTGGACTCTGTTTCTGTTAGTGGACTCTGGTTCTGTTAGTGGACTCTGGTTCTGCTCTGTGGACTCTGACCCGAGTCCTTCAGAGAGAAACCAACGGTCCAGCAGCTGTTTCCCTTCAGTCGGCTCTACTTGAGACCCGCCCAGAAGAACAGAGTCTGAACTCCATCACGCAGCATGAATCAGCTCTGACATCACTAGTTTACTTTTACTCATTTATTTACCAACAATATCAACATTAGCCGCCACATGTTGATTTTCTATTTTTGGAGCTGCGCCTCCCGTCAGTGAATAACATGATCTTATACTCCGATACAGTGGATGGATAAAACCAACGAAGAAGAGGAGGAGGAGGAGGAGGAGGAGTATGCAAAGAAGACGTCTGGCCTCATCGTACAGATCAACCCCCAGGAAGAGCTCCAGGCCTCAAAGACAGTTTTCATAGTGGTCAAACTGTGTAACTACATCGTCACGTGATGCACTGCGGCCCAAAAAGACTTTTTGTGATTTTTCCCACGGGTTGACCGATTTGCCTGGTGTGGAGACGATGGATATCACAACTTACCTGGTCCTCCAGACCTCCTACTGCAAGGCAAGCTGCAGAACAAACTACTGATTGATATCGTATGTGTGTAGGCTCAGGGAGCTGTTAGCTCTGGATTATCCCCAGAAAATCAACTAAGCCCGGGTCTAAGAGGTGCCAGTGTGAAACGGGGCTAAAGATAAAAGGAGTAATACGAGTTCTTGTGTCCAGAAGTTAAAGTTGTGAAATGAAACATACTTCCCTGTTCTGGAGTTGGAGGCAGGAGGCAGAGGAGCCATTTAAAGATTTTAAAACGGTGATTATATTATATTATTTGTGTCTTAGTGCACGTGTGGAGGGGAATGTTTCCAATATGATCAATAAATCCTCGTTGGACTGGGAACCTCTCAGGGGAACATTCTCATTGGTTGACAGTTTATAGAAAGATGAAAGTCTTCATGTATTAAATCCTCTAAAGCTCTGTTCTTTACATAAAAACCTGCGACTGTTTCAGAGTTTGTGTTTGGTCCCAGACCTCAAACAGAGGATTTCATCACCACTGTACCATCGTGTGGAGCGATTCATGAGCTGGTTGTTCAAACAGGACCCAACACGACTCATTAAACTCTCCACGTTGACTGGATTAATATTTACACAGCTCAGATTGGCTCACAGCTCCATTTTGGACGCCGTTGGCGCTCCACCAAGACGGACTAGTGGACTAATTTGGCACGCCACCGCTTCGTCCAGCTGCTGTGAGTGTGTCGTGTCTCCGTCCGGCTCAGACTTTGTCCTCTCACACAGCAGCAGCAGCAGCAGCAGCAGTGGATGTGGGCCCTCTGCGGTGCTGTTGGACATGGTTGGTTCCACGCCGGCAGCTCTAACAGCTCTCCCGGGCGCTATCACCAGCTGCCAGACGGCAGAGCGGAGCGGGCCTGTTCTAAATCACTCACAGCGCTGCTGATTAGCTTCCTGGACGAGGTTGAGGACCTTCCAGAAGGTGTGGACGGAGAGACCGCAGCACAAATAAAGAAGTATTCCTTGATTTATTTCACTTCCGACTGACACCGAGCCGGAGATCAGAGAGGCAGACGGAGCCACACAGACCCAAGATCAATGACAGACCCTCATATTAATGAGCACGGTACCCTTGAGCAAGGCACTGTGGTGCAGTGGTTTATTCGCTGGGTGGATCTCAGAACAACAGGATGAACCGTGGCAGCATCCTGAAGAGAAACAAACTCTCTCTTCTTAAATAATGATTTTTTAAAATGGGTTTCAATGTTTTTGTTAGATTATTTTCTATTGATTGATTTGTTTTTCTGTTTATTGTGTGTTGTTTGTTGTTTTATAATTATATTATATTAATTTTTATTGTTTTGGTCCTGAAACATCTTTTGATTTTATCTAATCTTATGTGTGTACAAATAAAATAAACAAAAATAAAATAAGACTGGCATATATAACATGATTATTACAGGATATATAAATATATTATGAAAGTGTAATGTAATGTTATATATGTACATATATTGTATAAGTCTGTATATAATAATAAAAATGAAGTAATACATATAATTAATGTTTTATGTAATATAAATATGTATAATATGTATAAATATGAATAAATAGGATACGAACATTATGTATACTATATATAATATTGTGTATAATGTAAATATATATATATTTTTACATACAGTATTTATAGGCTTTATATGTTTATACATATATAATACAGTATAGAACTGTGTGGTATGAATAAATATGATATTTACCATATATATAATATATTGTATCATTTATATATGTATATTATAAATGTATTTAAATGAATTAAAAGGCTCTGATGCAGCTTGTTATCTGTTATATGCAGTTAGTTACTGCGAGCTACAGTCATCAGATGAATGCAGGCGAGTAACAAGTATAAATATGAAGTAACAGAAAAGTTAAATACTCAAGTCCAGTACAAGTACCTCAGAATCTAACAGGAGTTGAACAGGAACTAGTAAAATCCCCGGTCCTCGATATTTAAGACTAAAACCTACTGAAGAAGCGTTTTCTCACTAAGCTTCATCCACTTTGCTCGCAGCGTTTCGGGGGTTTTAACTGAAGCCTGACGGTCGCCCGGCCGTCGCTGTCAGATTATTCCTCCCACCATATGTCTCAGCTTACTGTGGCACCGAGCGGGCCTGGTACATATAACGGTTTATTAACGGGGCTGTCGGGTCTCAACCATTTCTAGGAAGTGTCCAGGAAAGACTTAGGACAGGAAATTAAATATCAATATGACACAGCAAAGGTCCACGGAACGCTTCACATGACTGAAACAGACTTCACCTCTGGAAACCACGCAGACTCTCTGCTGTTTGGAAACTATTTATATTATAAAAACAGCTCAGTGAAATGTGTTTCTGCAGATATTGTGGACTAAAAATAAGTTGTCTGGTTGCAGAATCTGTCTTCATTTTAACTCGACAATGTTTAGTTTGGTTTTTCAGTTTGCACATGCTCCACCTCGTCGTCCGTCCACACAAGTGAATCCACCTCTTGCTTCCGGTTTCTCCAAAACATCTCAGGAGGTGTGCAAGAAGGTGTTGAATCGACATGTGTCAAAAAACTATGCGTTATAATGTGGACGAGGCCTTGGTCACACATGGGACTCGAATCTCAGTCTTGAAGCGTGTAGCTGCTGTATTTGGTGCGTTGGGAGTGAGAACGAGCTGATGATGGAGGACAAACCGGTCTGAACGGAGGCGTCTGTCCACACGTGATGCTGATGCTTGAATTATTCTTAAATTCACTGATGACCGATGATTTATTTCCTCCTGGAGATGTTTGAGAAGAAGGACGGTCAACACTGTTTTCATGTCTTTGTGATTCTGGTCTCTCAGCTCTGTCACCTTCTCCTGAATACTACAGACAGGTTTTCATTCCCTCTTACATTAAGACACAAAGCCTTTGTTGGTGGGCTGCCTGCCTGCCTGCCTGCCTGCCTGTCTGTCTGTCTGTCTGTCTGTCTGTCTGTCTGTCTGTCTGCCTGCCTGCCTGCCTGCCTGCCTGCCTGCCTGCCTGCCTGCCTGCTGTAATGGAGGGTATATGGGAGGATGGAGGGGATGTTGTGGGGATTGCAGGGCCTTAATGGAAAAGAGAGGAGATGGCAAATCAGCGATACTAATTTGATTAAGTTCCATGATAGTTATCTCTAATTGGCTTACTGCGTTTGCTGTGGATCGGCAGACACTGGGAGTCTGTCGTCTCAAAGGACGACTCGTTTGTTGTCACACAAGAGCAGGAAATCATCCTTCAACCGGCCGAAGAAGAAATACTCAGATGTAGTCCTTCATTTAAAACACTGCAGGTGAACACGGTAAATATTTTAGCTAATAGATATCACAATACAACCTCCACAGCTGATTACTGACATTAAATTCAGTCTTCATCTCCTGGAGTCAGGTGAAGTTTCATAGTCCACAAATCATTTCTGGAGCTTCACAGCAAAACAGCGTCACAACAGAACGCTGCAATCGTCACTGTAGCTGTGAAGCTAAAAGCGTTAGCATGCACCTCGTCTGAAGTGGGTGCACGAGCTCGACCGCATGTCGAGGGTGAAAATAACGTCTTTTCAAATCAGTTTGGGATCACGGTGCTTCTGGAGACTTTGATTGATGCTGGACGAGCCGTATGGAGACATTTTTGGGTGAACGGTTCCTTTAATGTGTTCACTTTCATGTTGCAGCTGGTGAAGGATGCTTTAATCATACATTTAAATACACGTGTTGGTTGATTTATATTTGTGTATTAATGATCTGAATCTGTAAAGTAGCTCGTGTTGAGTAAAAAGTATAAACATTAGACTCAAAATACGATGAAGTAGAAATAATACTGCAGGTACCTCCGAGTTGTACTTCAGTACTTGAGTTAATATTCAGTCACTGACTACATGAAGTCCTGCAGGTGAAATAAAATGAAGTGAAATGAAAGATTCATGAGCAGCAGAGACGATCAGAGACGTCCACCTGAGACGGACGCGGCTGTTTGGGGGTTTTAGCTCTGATCCTGATCGTAGCGTGCAGACTCTAATTTCCTCCGCCATCTGTAGCACGGGCTCTTCTTCAGGGGAGGGTCGACCCCCTCCACCGCTGATAACACAGGAGGGGGGGGAGATAATCCAAACCATCCTGCAGGGCCGGAGAGAGGAGGGGAGGTTTAACCCTCCGCTAATCACCACACAACCCTTTAACTGCTGCAGAAAGAGTCTTAACGAGCCATTTAATCTGCGAGGCCTCAGCAAAGTTCTCCTGGAGACGAGTGATGCTCGGCTGAAAGTCCAACAATAAGAGACACGGAGGGACACGGAGGTCGTGTCCTCGGTGTCACGGTGCGTTTTAATTCATTTAGCAGGAGACTGAGAGGTTTTTAAGAGCTCTGACGTCCCTCATCTGTCCTCGTCAGCCTCCTCAACCGACCGAACACACTCAGTGTTCTCGGCCTCGTGTTTCCTCTGGCTGAACCTTTAACAGATAAAAACATTGTTACGTCATGTAACATCTTTAACAAACATTAAAGGAGCACTCTGTAGTTTTGTGGAGTAAATGTTAATGAGAAGAGAAACATCTGCTCCTTTATTATTAGATCTGATACTCAGCATTTTTGTGATAATTGAAATCAGTTTGTTTTTTATCTGACTGCTGATAAAATAAATGAATTTAAAAATGTCTCTGATGCAGCCTGTAATCTATGATGACCTGTACTTAGTCACATCCTGAGATGCTCATGGTTGTTTCTCTGATGAGGACAAGCTTGTGCAGCAAAACCGTGTGTTTTAATCCAAATGATGATCCTTTCTCGGCCCTCACCAAGTTGATTTTCTGCCTCAACCTAACCGGAGCAGCTTAAAGAAACGTAAAGCATCAAAATATCCGTCGTTTGCAGAAAATCACACTGCAACTTAACCTAACTCGAACTGCAGTCGGCCATGTTGGCTGTGATAACTCCACCTCCTGATGTCACAGTCAGCTGACAGGCATCTAATGTGAACCTGATATGAAACGTTTGGTGCGAAAGTCAACCTTATCTGTGGTTTGCAGATCTGCTCACATTATATCCTGGTGACCTGGCTGTGGGTTGTGAGTTTGAGTCTGTGAGTAATGTACCAGAACGCCTCAGCTCCTCCTCTTCACGTTCAAACTACAGTAAGGAAACATAAAGTCGTCCTCCTGCGCTGCTTTTACATAATTAACGACTCCAATAACATTTTAATAAGATGAGAGATATTAAAGAAAGACCGTAAACTGTGAAAGATGAGCTGTGAGTTCAGAGCATTCGTCTGTGATAAAAACGCAGGAGTGACAGCGTATCAATCCTTTTTTATGTCGCGGCTGAAAGTCGTTTTTCAGACAGAAATGATTGTGAGTTACGAGGCTGCTGCAGCGAAGAGGTTCATCAGAACCGGATCAAACGAGGAAGTAAGTGAGTCCAGTTTAGAGGCTCGAACTCTTTTCTTCATGTTGTCCTCACAGCTCGAGTTTCTGTTCAGAAAACGTCTCGAGATATTCGAGATATATATATAGACAGTCTGGACAAGAATGAAGAACGTAAATAAAATGACGTCTTTTTTTGTTAAAACCCCGACGCCTCTCATCCTTCAACATCCGCCTGAACCGTCACAGGATTAAAATACAGATGATTCAACTTCAGCTGGGATTCATTCGCCCCGCGGCTTCGTTCTCCTTTGACTCACACGGAGCCTGAAAAAGGAAATGACTTCTTCCTCCATCTGTCAGCGAGCTAATTGAAAGTTGAAAGCATGAATCCGTTGAAAAGAAGCCACACTTCCGTCTCCAGACAACCTGTCCGATCACAATAGTCGACGAATCTCATTAAAAAGAAATTAAACGGGGATGAGTCGCAGGAGGATCGTTTGTAACTCAACCTTTGATTTCATCCTGCGATCTAATTACAGGATGTGATGATGAACAAATGAAACTTCTCTGTAACATTCAGACTGTAATGACACAGATTACTGTCGGCTGCTGACGGATCAGCCTGCAGAGAGCGTTCACATGTTGAAGGTCGAGGCGGGAAGTCGACCACCTGCAGCACCAAACATTCGATAAAGCTGTGAGGTCATTTTTAATCTTCTGCGTCATTAAGTCAAACATTTTGGTTTCATTGCCATGGAAACTGATCTGCTGCTTTTGTTTTTAGCTGTTTTAGTTTCACAACATTACGAGCGCTGAACTAGGACACGACATGTTTCAGGTATCTACACTTTACCTGAGTATCTCTCTGACTTTCCCTCTCTACATCTGAACACAAGTGTCTGTTTGGACTGTTGCCTCCTCTGGTACAAATTAAACGTAATATTTAATTATCTTTATGAAAAACAGGGATCGTATGAACATTCAGCAGTTACTGCCACAGTTGCTGTTTTTGAGACGATCTCTGAGAGTATTAAGAGATAAAGTCGGCGAGCTGAGTGTTCGAGTGGACTCTGTTTGCTCTTCTGATTCAGCTGTTGAGTAAATGAAACTAAAGAGCTGCGTCTGTATTCTCGGCACAAAGTCAAACACAGTTTGGACTCCGGCAGGGTTGTCACCACGTCACTCCTTCTGTTAGTGAGCTTGTGTAAGTGGATCTTAAGGTGTAGCCGAGGGAAAAACCAGGAGAGCACCCGGCTTGTGAACCTGAGAAATGCATCCTTGCTTTGGGGAGATGACGTGGTTCTGTTGGCTTCATCGGACCCTGATCTTCAGCCTGCAGTGGGACGGTTTGAAGCGGCCGGGATGAGTCAGCACCTCAGAGTCTGAGGCCGTGGTTGTCTGCCTGAGAACAGTCGATCGCTCCCTCCGGGTCGGGGGTGAGTTATTGCCCCGAGCGACGCAGCTCAAGTGTCTCAGGGTCTTAATCATGAGTGAGGGTAGACGGGCCGGGGGGTGCTGCGTCAGCTGTAACGCAGAGAGCTGAGCTGGAAGACAAAGCTTTTGATTGACCAGTCGATCTCCTATCCAACACTCAGCCATGGTCCTGAGCTCTGGGTAGGGACTTTACAAATACAAGTGGTCTACGTGAGTTTTGTCCACAGGGGTCATGTCGGCCACAACATGGCCACCGGAGCCGATGAAGACTCTTCAGCTGCCCTGAACTCACTCGGAGGCACATCCCAGTGGGAAACGAAGCCGACGGAACAAAACAGCATCACACGTCAGGTAACGCAGGTGTGCCCGGTGGATTAAAGGGGTTAGAGAGCAACTTCTGACATCTGAAGGGAGGTGGAAGGAGAGCTGCGTATCCTTCGTAAAGGGTTCAGTTAAGGTTCGGGCATCTGATGACGAAGCCTCCTGAGGGCCTTCCTTTGGAGGTTTCCCTGCTTGTCCATCTGGGAGTAGACCCCAGGGTGGACCAAGAAACCACCAGAGGGAGTTTATATATTTCATCTGACCTGGAATTCCCTCAAGATTACGTCTTCAGCCTGCTGAGCACGACTCCACAGCAGCGTTTAGCATTTCATTTCAACAACACGCCCCCCATTTCATTATCTGGAAGAACCATGTTTGTTTTTGTTTCCTCTGACAAATGGTTTTTCCGTCCGCCTCGGCTGTTTCTACCTCAAACGCACCCAAACCCTGTGCAGGCTGTTTCCCATCATCCTCTGCTCTCGCTCCCTGTGGGGCGTACAGTGCTCTCCAGCTGCGCTTCATTGATCATCATTCAGGACTCCGACTCCATCAGCCTGTCGATCTGTTAATGAAGTGGACTGATTTGAAACCTGCAGATTTAATCCTTCAATCACACCGGCACCACCCGGACCTCCACACACACACACACACACACACACACACACACACACACACACACATCACACCAGCACCATCCATACCTCCACCCCTCCTCCTCCCTCTGGATCATCCTCCTGGTGACAATCGATTTAGCTGAGCCACGGATCAGGGAGCAGCTTCACCAAAAGCAGCTCTCATTGATTGAACCCTCCCCCCCCAACGTGCTCCGAAGTCAATTCAGTGTTGACCTATAAGAAACAAGTCGCCCACGTCGTAATCACGGATCAGAGAAATAAATATTGCCTGGTAATGACATGGTTGGAGAGCTGCGTCAACGGCTCAGAGAAACAGCGAGTGCTGCAGCTCGGTGATAACGGCTCCTCACAAATATTCAACAACGCTGTCTCTGAATCTATCGGCCCCTCGGGGTCGTTTAGTTTGGTGAGCTGAATTAAAACCAGCAGACATTTTGTGTGTCTGATATTTTCCAGCCTCTGATGGTCGTCGACGTGTCAGAAAACAGAACGGAAACACAGTCAGGTTCCTTTATTACCTGAGAGGAGGTGAAAACAGCTTCCAGCGTTACTCTGTGCTGTTTACCAGGTTCATTATTAGAGGGCAGGTCAGCTCAGTGCGTTATTAACATTACAACAGCCTCTGCTGCTGCAGGTCTGTCGAGTGGACGGACTTGTAAACTGATTCGCTCTACTCTACAGGCACAATAGGCTCATGGTCCTTTACTCAGTGACATCATTAACTCACCTGTGATGAGGTGTTTTGTCACGGACGGACACGTATTGACTGGTCGGGTCTCACGGTTTCCCATTTTCATTTCAAGAGAAGCTACACTGACGTTTGCCTGTTTAAGAAAGTAATATTGTTGTTAGCATGTTTGAGAAGCGAACGCTGACATGATCCTGTTGGAGAAGTTAATGCCTCTGACTCTTTGATGCTAAATTTGAGCATCTGTCTCTTTAGGTCCATTTTAGCACGCTAACCAGCCAGTGACAAGAGACGTGAGACGGCTGTTGAAGGAGACATGGAAGTGTCTCATCAGAGCACAGACTTGTCCTGATTAAATAAACGTTGAAACACTCGGAGCATGGAGGGCGGCGACGTGGACCCGCTCATCAGGCTGTCAGTCGGTGTATCTCGGTGTCTGATGGTGATCAGAGGGGTTGATGAGAATCTGTTCATCTCAGATCATCGGACTAAACGACACCGACAGCCGCCGAGTCACCGCTTATCAGCCGCTCAAGGACTTAAGTGTGTGACCGCTCGCTCTGATAACATGAAAACTTTGAGGGAACTTGAAGTCAGGTCAGAGACGCAGTGTGTTTATTCAGCAGCTGCTCATTCATTCACAGAGTTGAGAAAACTGAAGTGGAGCAACACAGTGAAAGATGTTTAAATGTCACAGCACGACAGCTCGGCAGAGTTTAGCACGTCCATCCATCCATTTTCTGCCTCCATCACAAAAACAACCAGGTACGACCTTTATGTGTCTTGTTAGACGGCGACCTCTAGTGGACGTAGTTATTAATGACAGCAAAGGAGGAAGTCAGGCAACGTAGTATAAAGTGCATCAAAGTCTCCGTAGGGAGCCGGGTGGAGATGGATGTGGACAAACACAGCACGTGCTAACGAAGCCTGTTGGAGAGGCTAACACATCTCATCTCATCTCTCGTCTCAGTCATTTCAGTGTAAATGATAATTCAAACACAGGAGCAGACTGTGAGTGGACTTTGCAGGACACATGAAGCTCTCAGTGTCCTCAGGAACGATTCACCACCCGTCTTTAATCTTTCTTTGCTTCATCTGGACTTTGATGATTGGTCTTGATTACGGGCTTACCGTTGAAATAACAGACGATTGCAGTATTTCACAGAGAAATATTTTACTGTGTGTCTGAGAGTTTCATCAACTTTCCTTTTAAGGCCTCTAATAAGATGTATGTGATGAAATTTGTATGACAGGATGTGATGAAACTCCTGCTCCACATGTCTACTTTGAATATTTTCCTCTCTGCAGGAGACGCGTCAAACACTCTCGGCCCTGATGTTTAATACGACGGCTGAGTGTTTGCTGCTTTGTTTTTCGTTGGTCTTATTAATGTGAATAACAAACCTCATGACGAAGCTTCAGAAGCTGCGATCAAAGAGGAGAGAGATCAGATTATTACTGAACCACAGCAGAGACGGTGGCCATCATAAATTCATGGACACAAGTCAGAAGTTTCTTCATCAGCTGCTGAGAAAAAAACACTTTCTAACCACAGTTCACAGTCAGCAGCCGGCCCACAGGAGGGACGTCGGGACGTCGGGTCGGTTCATCAACCAGCACAAACACAACAAATCAAACGGGCCTCAGTTTAAATGTGCAGTCATGTCATACGTCGTCAGAAAGCTTAGATTCTCCTGATCCTGCTCATGCAAACCGCTTCAAGATAAAACAACATCAGGAAGGTTCAACCAACGAACACACACGCTAACAAACTAGCATGTACAAAGTTCATCCACTGGATCCGTCTCAGTCACGTATTCAGTCCAAAACACAGTGGACACAGTTTAATTCCTCCTGAAGGTTCAGATCAGCAGACGTTCAAGAATAAACACGATTATACGTAAAGATCAAGTTTCATTCTTGACCCTGGAAAAGCATTTTTTCTCCTCATTTGTTAGCAGCTCTGTGAAATTGTTTTCTGATCCAGCTTTTATCTCTTTATGTCCAACTACCTCCGTCCAGAACCGTCCAGACGCCCTGGAGTTTGTAATAAAATGATTATTAATCACATCTCACTGAAACATGTAACATATTTCTCATTAGTTGACAACTTGCACAAACAAAAAGAAGGAAAAAAAGCAACAAATCTAATAAAGAGAGTTTTTCTGTGTCTGATTGGATCTACAGTGTGGAGGAGGAGGAGGGTCAGTGAAAATAAACAGCTTAAACGTCGGAGATTTTCTTAAGTAGAATTAAAAGAAATCCACCTTCTGTTATTTATTTCGCCGATCGATGGGGAGCAGCCTTCAGGACGAGCATCACATCTCATTTCCTCTGTTTGCTCAGCGCCGATCGAACCTCCCACTCGCTTCTCCTCAGAGTGTTTTCACTGTTTCTCCTTCGGCCTCAGATTTGACTTTTATTTCTCGTCTTCGCAAGTTCACGAAGCTCAGAAACCAGAGTTTAGAAAAAGTTCAATCTCACACTCGAACATTATGAGTTGTTGTGGACTTCTACACGTCGTACTTCTACACGTCGTACTTCAATACGTCGTACTTCTACACGTCGTACTTCAACACATCGTACTTCTACAACCTGAATGTATGAAATGTTACATAAAAAGGTGAATTCAGTCCAAAATAAAGTCAATTTAGCAAAATCCTCTTCAAATATAAAACTGTCGAACCATTAAACAGACACGAGCATGTTTTCCATCATCATCCTCTCATTGTTCTTTGATAATTATAAAAGTTCTGACCCGTCCCTGACTGGGCTTCCTGCCAAAAAAAGTGACTGGTGGACAAGTTTGTGTGGTGCAGAGCGGTTGCCATGGTTACCACGGCGTCGACCCTGCACTTGCACAGACGCCGATCTGATTCAGCTCTCTGACTCGGTCCAGATGAAGGTCACGACAGACTTTATTTTTAACATGTTTCCTGTTTTCAAACGGGATTTTAAAGGAGCAGTTCACTGAAATTAACTAAACAACATTTCCTCAATTATAAGTCAGATACTGCACAGACGCTCTGGTGTGTATTTATTATCTGCACCGTGTTTTTTGAAAAAATTATTTGTGTATTTCACCTCGTCTGTGTGCGTGGACGGTGGTGCGGTAATAGACTTGTGTGGGCGACCAGAGTTCGTGTCCTGCATGTGATTAACAGCTTTGTTTTGTGGCTTCTCACAGGACTGTGTGAATTTATTGTTTTCAGGTATTTAAATGAATATTTCCACTTTTCAGTCGTAGTTTGGTGGATTTAAGTAATGAAAACACTCAGTTAGAAGCAGTTGGTGCCCGGCTTTACTCCCCAGGACCTCATTTTGTTTTAACTTGCAGATCAGTGTAACCCAGGTCCGATCATCTCATGGACAGACGTTTGTGAGCGTCACAATCGTGCAAAATACAGTCATGAAACTTTAACTAAATGAAAGCTGAGGGGGTCTGAAGAAGGGGCTCGATCCAGCAGTCACTCGTGGTATCGGATCTTAAAACTCCGCCTGTGGCCCGAAAAACCTTTTCCCTTCGAGCACCGTTATAAAAAAGACACCTTCAGCTGCAAACAAGCTCGTTTATGACTCTTTCTCTTTTGAAGTTGTGTATTAAGCGTACGTGCGTCTGTAAATGAAGTTAAGTTACACCCAAGTTTTTTTACTGCCTGAACCAAACTGCGATCGTACGATGAAGGTCCACACCTGTCGCAGGTACGCTGCAGCGGTGATGTCATCATTTTAAATATAAAACCTCCATCTTATTCTATCACGTAGTGTTTTTGTATTTCTATCATGTCGAGTTGATGAGAATAAATTAAAATCTGCTTGAATAAAGTTAATTTACTTAATTAACTGTACTGGAGGGAACAGACGAGTATCTAAGGTGAGGAGGTTTTTTAAAATTATTATTCACTTGTGGAGTTGAGAAAATGTGTTGAATGAAGTCGACATTTGAAGATTCAAGTCGACCTTTTGAGACGACATCAAACAGCGCCTCAACTAAACGCCTCGTGTGGACGAACCCGTGAAACGGTTCTTCAGAATCGGCTTCAGGAACGAAGACATTACGTCTCTCTGAGCTCATAAACACAGTGTAGTCCTCAGTGTGAGGACACAACACACAGAACGTTTCACTGCAGGGGCGTCACTGTCGGTCATCTTGGTTTCGTTGTGTGTGATTTGTGTTCATCTCGTCCTCTTCTGCTCCTCACCAGCACGAGTTCCCTCCACACCTGTGTTCAATCAGATGAATTAGCTCAGCCTGACACCTGCACTGCATCTCCTTCATTAGCGTTTCCCTCCTGCCAGTGTTTCTAGTGTTTTTCTGTTATTTCCTTCACCTGTGTTTCTTCACCTGCGCCTCCTCCCCTCGTTAGGTTTGTTTGTGTTGTTCCTTCAGTTTTTTGTTGGTCCGTCTGTTCATGTTCCTCATGTGTTCCCCTTTGTCTTTATGGTTTGTTCTCTGTTTTTGTTTTGCTGTTGTCTGGAGTCCCTTCGTTTGCCACACTCTTCTGTAGGAATCAAAAACCAGAGCAACAGCTAAAACCAGAGCTTTCTGTGGGGACGCTGGTGCTGTTACAGGAAACATTAGTTTACATGTTCAGACGTCGGTCGGTCGGTCGCCCCGTGGGTCAGATGTGGATGGACGATCTGCTCTTCAGCTCAGCGTGCCGCTAAACAAACCGATCAACGCTGACAGACACGCCTGTGTGTTCGGCAAGACGTTTATCAGGCGGGTTGAGCTGTCGCAGACCAAACTCTGTTCAAAAAACAGCTCATTTTTTAAAACGCAGTCAGGCCTGCTGTCTACACCGCCTCTTATTTCACTGACTGGACTGATGTGCAGGTGAGTGGGCGCTCTGTCAGACTCGTCACAGAGCTGCTGCCGTATCACTTACTCCATTATTATTCAGATATTCAGCCGTGTTTCCTGGCAGCTGCACACACCAGCAGTGTTTGTTCAGAGGAACAACAGGTTTTATGCATGTGAGAGACGGCACGATGGCTTTTAGCTGAAATTGTCCGCCCACACACGAGTTCTCAAGAAATGCACTCAGGATGTAAACGACCCCGACGCTGAGACGTTATTCAAGAGACACGTGGTGAAACGAAGGTGCACTCTGAGGCCTGCTGCTGTCTGTTGGTTCATTTTAAAGGTGCAGTTTGTGGATTTTTCATTTCCAACTCGACACTTTCAGACGGTGGCCGACCTGACCTACCCCCTTTTTTTTTAATATATATATAAAGTTAAACCACAACCACGGCTGAAGCCATAAACTGAATCAACTCAGTCAATGCTACCTAATACTTCCATGCTGCTTTCCACGAGCTCAGTGAGGATATATTCAACACTGATCTCAGCTTCACTTACTTCTCTACTCTCCATCTGTGGAACAAGCTTCCTGGTATCTGATCTAAATATCCACCTCTCCCAGAAATGTCCATCATGCTTCAGCGAGGGCTTCTGCTGTAAGGCGTCGCCCCCTTGTGGACGTTTGCAGTAATCCATCAGTTACCAGACAGGACATGCAGCAGAGGACAGACGCTTCACACCGGATGGAGATTATTCAAGTCACTTGTGTTACAACAGGTGAGTGTGTCACTACGACCGGATGTTTACCCTCGATAATAAACGCACAGCTCAAATACACTCTGCTGTTTCCCTCCTGACTTGAAATTATAATAAAAATGACTTTATAACTTGTGTAAATAGTCAAAATCATTAGAAAAATAATTATGATGTACGTAAAAATGATAAAAAGTCATAATTTATATAATAATTATGACTTTTTTCCTTTAATTTTGGCTCTTTATCTCATAATAATGTCTTACCTGCTTTGATATGATGAACCACAGCCTGCTAAAACACCTGACGGGACTGTTTTTACTTAAAGAAAACATGAAATGAAGCCTTTTAGATCAAAACCCTCGTCATATTACGTGTGATATGATATTTAACAACTGTACAATTCCTCCTGTAAAACAAATTAAGAGGTGTTCTTACATTTAAGGCCTCGAACCAGCCGACTGATCCACCCAAAAATCAACTGAAGTACAGAAACAAATATTTTCTTTTCGTATTTTAACTTTGTAAAAGTCTTTACTGAAGTAAACTAATCTTAAAACTCTCCCTCAGTCTCAGCTGCTGTAAACACAAACACTGCTGCCCTGTAGTTTGTGTCGGAGTGAGACTCGATCATCGTTCTCCAGAAAAACAACAAAGGATCAATAAAATACAAGAAGAAGTGGACGGTCTCATACGTGACGACTGAGAGGGATTATTTTAGTTTGACTTTATACTTTATAATGTTTTGTTTTGTTTTTCAGGAAAGTCCTCAATATTTGAGTGTAACATTTATTATATATATATTTATTATTGGAACTTTAATCCTGATTTATTACCACAATCACAATAAAAATAATCAGCATCAGGTAGTTTAACATCTGTATACGCTTTATACTCTGTTGGGTGGTTTTTATTTGTTTTATGAACTCTTCATATGTTTGATGTTTAAAATATTGATCTGTACAGAAACTCACTCACCTCATTCATCAAGTGTTTGAACACTGAGTGACAAACTTATTGCTATAAGCTCAATCATCACACATTATTTTATATGTGTATAAACACTCCATTTAAATATTACATTAGTTTATTTAATGCTCAGCAAACAGCAATATTATAAATTAAAAATATTTGATTTCTTTTTAAAAACATCGGTGATGTAAAGAAAAACAGACAGAATGGACAAAAATACACAAAAACAAACGATGATCTGATAAGAAAATAAAAAATATATCAAATAAAAAGTATTAAATGGCTCCGATAAAGGAACAGTAACACAAAAAAGTGAATCTTCCCCATTTTAATCCATTTAACTAAATCTGATGAAGCAACTTTAATGAACCTCAGAGAACAGAATGACTTCAGATGTTTAAAGGTTTTAATATTTTATAACATGTTCATTATTTAGTATTATTAAAAATGTACTAAAATATAAAGATAAAAGAGTTAATTTATTCATTTTAGCAGCAAATTAAACTCCATGATCTTCTGTTGGGTGTTTTAATATATGACAGAGCTTCATATTTTATAACCTGATGATGTTTTATTTGAAAAATGCAAATCTGAAATCTAAATCTGGAAATACTCAGTGCAAGTACCTCAAAAGTCAGATTAAAGCAGAGTACTCGAGTAAATGAGTTACTTTTCACTGTCAAGCTGTGATTCAAAGCCTAATAATTTAATAACTTAATAAATAATAATGAAACAGAAAAGCAGTAACATGTTGAGCAGCTGAGAGACGACACTGTTCCTGATCCAGCTGCCGTGTGAAGATGATTCAGTCTGAAGTTAAGCTGCAGTTCGTTCCTTCCAAAAACAGAAACACGCCCGCCAAAGAGCCGCGGCTGAGTCCAAAACCAATATTGTTCTTGTGGGCTGGGTGAGATGAGCCCTCGGCTGCTTTGGAACATTTGAGGGGGGAGATGGAGAGCTCGCCAGGGAGGCCTTGACCTCCATGTTCACCCTTTATGTCCTGCAGCTTCGCTCCTGAGAGGCGTCTTCAGGAGCGAAGCTGCTGGTTGAGTGAAGTCGAGCCGATTCTTCACAGATCACATCGTACGGCTGTGAAGTGGTTCATAAAACATTTATTAAGATACCGTAAAGTTACAACTCTCTCATGGCTCTCAAATAATGTTTATAAATGAACTACACAGTGTTTTTTAACCATTTACATTTAAGTATTATGAACATTTATTGCAACTTTCCGATTAACAGTCGTTTATAAAGCATGTTATTGCTTTTAACATCTTTAACAACTATTAACTCCTTTAATTGACTGTAAATGTGCCATTTTTAATGATATGATAGATATTATAAAGTGTAACCATATATATATATATATACATTAAGATATACTCTGCACCTTTCTACGAGCTCTGTGGACGGATTATTTTTAAAAATGATTTGTCTACATAAAAGTGTTATCGATGTGACCTTTAACAAACAGCCACCGTGAGGGCGTCGTCATGACTGATACAATATATACGGAGAGAGATTAAAAGTGAGTAAAAACAGCGGACTGATCCTTTAACTCCACTTGGTTCTGTCCGGTTTGTGTGTTTGGCCTCGAGGCCCCGTCAGTGTGAACATGTCACCCTGCCCAGGTTGGTCATTAACACAAATCCTGGTAAACATTAGCCGAGTCCAGTGTTGATGCAGCGAGAACCACCCAGCACCTGATCGCGTGTCCGTCACCTCGCATGACTCTTACAGTCAACAACAACAACAACAACAACAACAACAACAAACAACTACAACTTCTGCTGAGGCTGCTGAATTTGATTTAATTCCTTTTCGCTGCGAGCAAAATAAAATATAATCCTCACATGTTGACTGAGCCGCTGTTTGTTTTGAAGGCGGGTCTGATTACAGATCTGGTGGCAGCTGATTTCAGGCTCAGTGTCGGGCTCTAACCACAGCTGACGGGTCCAGCTGATTCCAGTGCAGTTAATGATTTACTGGACCAGAGGTGTTTTTACTCTTTCAGAGGTGCAATATGTAGGAATGATTCGTTTAAAGCCTTCAAAATCAGCAGAATATGAAGAAATGTCAGGTTTGATTATGGTCGTGTGCTGCGTACGGCAAAGACGTCTCAAGACGACCTCGAGAGGTGTTGGTGTCGATATCAAACGACACCAACACCTCTGATGCTTCCAGCCTCCGGTCTGTGACCGTCAGCTCATACGACCGCTAGCTGCACAGTTAACTGAGCTTTCTAGCTAGCAGCAGTTAGCGGCTAAAGACCTTGGTGTTTACCCTCGATAATGAACGTGCAGCTCAAATACGCGACGTTGTTTCCCTCCTGACTTGAAACTATAATAAAAAAGACTTTATAACTTGCATTGTTGTCATCGTTCTTTGTAAAAACAAAGCCTCGTTACCCAGTTCAAGTTATAGAGTCAGTTAAAAAGTAATAATCGTGATGTAAAAAGTCCAAATTATGAGAAAAGAAGTCGTAATTATGATAAAATGTCATGATTTATATGACAATTATGACAGTTTTCCTTTAATTTTGGCTCTTTATCTCATAATAATGTCTTACTGTTGGAACATACATATATATTTCTTTAATCAAGGATAAACTTTCATCATCTTTTTCTCTCTAAGTGGCAGAACTGGGCCTCCACACGTCGTCCTCCTCCGAACGGCCCAAGTTCTTCATGAAAACGTTTCTTTTGGCTTATTTGTATCATCAACATAAATAAAACTTATTTAATTAAACATGCTTCATGTGTGATTACAGTGATGGTTGTTGGTGATGTGTGAATGATTTTACTGCTCAGCTCCTCCGACTCCCACAGAACCGGACCCTGGTTCTTCCTCCTCACCATCACTGCCTCTTGTCACAGAACAGGTCGATGAAAGGAGTCGATCAGCTCACAGAGTTATGACTCCTGTCGTATTAATGACATCCGCTCCGCTGCTGAGAGGCAGCTCTGTCCTCCTGAGATGATTCATGGTTCAGTAGTTTTTAAACATCATGTTTTTTAACAGACAGCTGATCAGAGGAGACAAATCATTAATCAGAGGGAGTCAGAAGTCTTTCCCAGGACTCAGTGCATCAAAACTAATACAGAGTTTCCAGATCCTGCTGAATTAATCCCCTTCCCCTCTTCTTTCCCACAGACCTGGACACTGGCGGTGCCGTCACATGCTCCCAAAGCCCAGTCACATGTTCTGCAGGACCGTCCTCCTGCACAGCAGCAGCATCTGCCTCCAGTCCTCCCGTGGTGCCTTCACGTGCCGCTGGGACAAAACCTCCAACCCACCTTCTCTGGTTGTTGCTCTGCATAACACAGCAGTGAAGCTATCAGCTTTCTACTTGGAGTTTGACTTGATCAGTAATGATGATGACATGATTTTCTTTGTTGTTTTATCTTGACTTAATTTATACATTTTTAAAAAAGAAAGAAAAAACTAATCGGCTCTCGAGTCGTCTCGCAGAGCTGCCTGACAGTGGAAGAAGTCCCACAACCTGCACATAAGTTAGCATTTTTGCATTTCCGGTCGATGCTATCTTCTGGTTTTACCTGCAAAAATATATCCTGTCCACAAAGTCTTTTGCGTTCCCTCACAACATTTATTTCCTTCTGTTTCCTTTTAACCGTGTTATTATGGATCAGACACACCGACCTCTTCGGCCTCTGTCCCGGTCTTCTTCTGCTCCTGTCGAGGTCGCTCATCCGACAGGAAAAGCCAAAATAACCCTTAAAAAACACCTCCACCTTCTCCACCGTGACTCTGACAGCTCAGTAAACTTCTTTTAAATGTGGCTTTTGTGTTTTAATCTCCTCTACTTTCAGTTTTTACACTAATAGGACTTAAGAATAACACTCAGGCTGTTTTAATTCGCCTCCATGAGTTAAAAAATAGTCACCTGTTTCATTTGTTGGTTTAAAGTGTGCACTGAGGGGCCTAACACCCCCCCAGCTTTACATCCTCCCCTCCTTCTCCGCCCTGCCGAGCGTCTCTCTGAATTCCGACGGCCCCTGGAGGCAGCACAGACAAACCACATCCATCCGCCTTCACTACCGGAGCGGACCGAGCGGCACCGCGGAGCCTTCTCACACACACACCACCCGGAGCGGACCCGAACAGCACTTACGTCCACCGTGAGTTGTCTCCACCCGTGTCGGAGCGTGTTGTGTTGTGTTGTGTTGCGTTGTGTTGCGTTGTGTGTCCGCATGTCCGCTCCGCACGGCGGCGGCAGCGGCTGGCTTCAGTTTCCGGGTTCCCGTCTTTGTGCACACGGCACCGGGCTGGTGCAGAGCGCACAAACCCAACGTGTTACTGTTTACCTCCAGCGTGTGTGTGTGTGTGTGTGTGTGTGTGTTTCTGGGCGAAGACGGACACACATGGACGGAGGATTTTACGTGTGTTTTATCTCGATGTCGCCGTGAGCCGAGGCCGAGCACGAGGCCCGAGCCCCGGTCCGGGCCGCGGCCACCTGCCTGGACCCGTCCGCCAGCATCCGCCGACAAACTTGACGATTAGCGGCGGCTAGCGGCGCTGCTAACGCGGCTAAACCCACCGTCGGAACCCGGAGAGGCGCCGGAGCTACGACCGGGTCAGCACCGCCACCAGGTGCTGTCCGACACCGCCTCTGCTCCCGCTGAGGAGGAGACGTCTGCGCGGTTAAAGTCGCTGTTTCCAGCCGTCCGCAAGCCTTCATCTGCATTAGCCGTGCGCCAGACCCCATTCAGAAAACCTTTAATTTTAATATAATGTCACGTCACATGATGAAAAACGTCTCAACATAACTGAACTTTTTTATAATCCGGTTAATCAGACTCCTCTCTTTAATTCGGCTTAACATCCAACAAACTAGACGACATCTTTTACAGCTTTCTCACCCACCTAACTGTGTCCCATCTGTCTCGTCACAACACCGCCGTCTGTGGGTTGTAATTTGGTTCATCTGACGGATAATGAGCTCAGCATCCTGTGATCACATCGGATTTGATGAATAATTGGTGTTTTATAGTAATCTCACATCCACAATTAGCCATAATCCGTTAAAAGGCCTCCCGTCATTCACACATCGCGTCTGGTTAAAGTTTTCCATTGTGTAACAGCGTTAAGTCCCTGTGTGTGTGTGTGTGTGTGTGTGTGTCATTTAAACCACAGTGTGTGTACGTTCACTTCAGTGGATTCAACAGCAGAAGTATATTTACTCAAGTACTGTGCAAAACTTTGTGTGAATGTGAATAAGCACATTTTATTGATGACTAATTGTTATAAAGGAAATGAAACAGTGTGTAAAATGTGCAGAATTACCTCCATGAAATGCTGCAAACATGTCACTAACATTAATAATCTATACTATTATTATAGAGGGAATATGAGGGAAATGTTGATCCACCGCATGTATTTGACTCTTTCTGTCTCACTTCCTCTCAGCAGGACACTAAACTCAGCAGTCGCCTCCAGTGTGTGTTTAGTCATTAAATCCACATTACTGATGATTAGTAATCCGACATGTCGTTGTGTTAAAGGTGCACTATGTAGTGTAACTACTGCAGAAAGTTTGAGCTACTACTTTATAGATTTACTCCACTTAATGAGGGAAATGTGCTTTTTACTCGGTTGTAAGACTGAAGATAAAGATTTTAAACAAACAGAAATATGAGGAGTTGTTGTAAAGTAAGTAATAGAGAGAGAAACAGCAGGAAGTCGTCACATTGGATTTATTTTGCATGATTTTGATGATTGTTCTCGTCAGTTTAGTGTTTTTATCTTTTTTATTATCGCAAAAAATCTTGTTTTCAGTGTTCAGTTTGAATTAATGAATAAAAATCTGTTTGATTTAGTCTGTTTTTAAAGAAACAAAAGAAATGATATAGTGTCACTGAGACGCGAGTGTAAAACGTTTTGGTTTGATCGTAGCTGAACAAACACTCTTCAGCGTCTTGTTGCTGTTTCTGAACGTCCCCCCTTTTTTTTTTTTTTTTTTTATTCTCAGAGACGATGGATGAGAAGAGGAGTCGACCCATCGCGGTCGTCATGTTTCTCCTTGCCGTGAGTTTGTCCGGCGGCGGCGGGTCGACCGGTTCTGACTGCAGCACGACCACCGCGGAGACCAACGGCGCGGTGCGTTTTCTGTCGGCCGTGGTGGACGCGCAGAGAGCCAAGGAGAGTCAGAGGCAACACCTGGAGGCTCTGTTCAACAGGTACAAAACTCACAGTCAACCGTTTCCTTCATGTAAATGTTTTACAGTAAAAGTCTTCATAGAAACATTTGTGTGTTGACTGTTGACTGATGACGTTAAATCGTTTCAGATACGGAGAAAACGGCACCATCTCTTTGTCCGGGTTAAAGCGCCTCTTGGAGAACGTGGGGTTGGACCGCATCAGGAACGTCATGGTGCGACATCACCAGCAAGCGGGTCACCATGACCACCATGATCATCGCCATCACCCCCACCACCACGACGGCCTCCATCAAAACCATCCTCGTGACGACTCGCGTCACCAGAAACACGTCCACGCCGAACCATCGCCGGCCAAAAAGTTCCCAAAGAGCCCTGAAGTCTCCAAAGACCAGGACATCCACGCCGGCCTGGACGACAAGAAGACGGCGGCTCAGGAGGTCGGCACCACGGCGATGTACGGCGCCCAGCTGGTGGTGAAACCTGAAGTCGATAAGAGTCAAGACGACGGCACAGAAACCACCAACCTGGTAGTCAGCCGGGAGAGTCGTCACGTCCACGACCACGACCACGACCATGACCATGAGCATGAGCACGACCACGCGCACGACCACGCCCACGAGCACGACCACGAGCACATACACCAGGATCTTCCTGACAACAACAGCGCGGACAGCACAGAGGTAAGTTGGATATTTGTGACAATCTGTGAGTGTCGGTGTCAAATTTACAAAGAAAATGAATTTTAAAAATGTAAAATATTGTAAAGGAATCTGTTTAAATTAACAACTTCCTGTCAAAACCTGAATGTCTCTCCGTGTACGTGTCTCCAGTGTCTGAGCGCCTCCAGCATCCTCTCCTCACACGGGATGTCTCAGGAGGCCGGCGTGTCCGTCAGCGACTTCAGCTTCCTCTGCCCCGCCCTTCTCCACCAGATCGATGGCGGAGCGTGCATCCTGCACGGACGCGCCGCAGGACACGGCGAGAGAGGTAGGAGCCCATCGACGGAAGGAGTCTGTTCGATCTTTAATAACACAAACGTGTAACTAAAATGTTACCACAGCAGTGGCGACAATAAGGAGGCTCCGGCAGAAACACATGAAGCCAGTTAGAGTCCTAAACGGGTCTCGTTAACGTGGATACAGCCGATCACACAAGACATGTGACATGAAGAGGCAAAAAGAGATGCGTCATCATCCAGCCAGCCTGTGTGTGTCAGCTCCGAGAGCAGCCACAGGAAGTTTTGATTTCAAAATAAAAGAGGAATCATGTGACAGTTCAAAGCACCTTATTCTGAAAAGTTTTTTTTTTTAATCCTTTCTTGTAAACGTGAAATCTCAGATTCGCCTTCAGGGAATATCTTGTGTCCACTTTGACTCGAAGATGAACTGAATTGGGCACCAGAGGTCAGAGGTCAGAGGTCACTGTGACCTCACCACACACACACATTTCTTGCCATAACTCAAGAATTCATACAATAAATACAGTGAAATGTCCAACAGGATAAAACGATGAAGTTGTGACAGCTGATTTCAGACAGCTCAGAGGTCTGATGCACTGTGACATCATAATATTCTGCAGAAAAATGTTCTGGCCATTATTCAGCGCCACCGCTCGGGAACAGCGACTTGGCTGGTGTGTGGAGACAAACAACAGCAATGCAGTAATTCTAGTTCTTAACTGTCTGCTGACTCTCACACTGACACACTGACACACCTGTCAGAGCGCTCAGGTGCACTTCAACAGTCCAGATCTACCAGTTTCTACTGGTACCACCCAGGCAGACTGTCTACAGGGAATGTTGTGTGTGTGTGTTTGTGTGTCAACCTCTTATTTTAATGACTGTAATCACACAGATCTCGTGGCTGTAGTCGATGCTGACCCCTCGCTCCTCTTTGAAAGGCCGCAAGTTTTGTATTCCTGTTTTTTCGAGCACAACGTGCGGAGCTGACGTTCTTTTGTTGGTATTTTCACTTTTTAAACGACATTTTGCATCGATGGTGTTTTGCAAACGCTCTGACACGCAGCACACACGTTATATCAATATGTATCGATACTGAATGTTTTGAAAATGGTTTCACTTCTTATTTTTCGCAGTATTTGATACTCCAGCGCGTTTTTGTTTTTGAAGCCTTGTTATAGTTATTTTTTTAATAAATATCTGAAGTTGACACCTGGTGAAGCTCTGACGAGGAGGGTCAGAACATTTTCATAGTAGTTTTGTATTTCCATGTCGCAAAACAAGATTGATTTAACGCCTTTTTTTAAAATTTTCATTTCCAGACCATAAACATGGTCACGGTCACCACGGTGACCACAACAGCTCGCACCACGACCACGGCGAGCGCTCCGGTGGAGAAGGTGGCAAAAGCATCACCACAGGTAAGATCACATCACTTTTCTGGATTCATGTAGAAGTTTCTGGAGACGTCTCAGTGAGCTGAAGTGTCTCTGACGGGTCTGTTGCAGCGTGGGTCGGCGGCTTCGTCTCCATCACCATCATCAGCCTGCTCTCGCTGCTCGGCGTCGTCCTCATCCCGCTCATGAACAGAGTTTTCTTCAAGTTCCTCCTCAGCTTCCTGGTGGCGCTGGCTGTCGGCACGCTGAGCGGAGACGCCTTCCTTCATCTCATCCCCCACGTGAGTCGACTGGACGGTTGTTTACGAGGTCTCTTTCACTACAGGAACATGATGATCTGTCACTTTTGGGTCTTTTGATGTGGGGTTGTATGAGGAACTTACATCTTAGTCAGCGTGTCACCTGCAGTAGATCTCCTCAAGTCGGACCAAACCTAAAGAAAAGAAGGCGTTCAAAGACCTGGTTTTGTTGGGTTTAAACTCACTTCAGACAGCAGTGATGCGTTCAGTGTCGGTGGCAGTTTGTTCTCCAGCTGCTTTTCAGTTGTTTTCCTGTCGTCCGCCTCGTCTCATCCACGTCTTTCTGTGTTTGTACCTGCCGATGCTTCAGTCTCAGGGAGGCCTCCATCACCACCACGAGGACTCAATGACGAACTTCTCTGATGGACATCACCACCACGACGAGGGGGAGGAGAACCTGGACGGTGTGTGGAAAGGCCTGACGGCTCTGAGCGGAGTCTACTTCATGTTTCTGATCGAACACTTCCTGACGCTGGGAAAAATGTACAAAGACAAGAAACAGAAGGTCCGATTTCTTTTCATGTTTGCTTCTTCAGAACGCAGATAAAGTGGTCGTTATAAAACACAGGTCCTCACTTTCATCTGTATTAATTGATCTACTGTGTTTTTCTAAGGAATTAATTTTATTTTCCTGAAATCTTTCATAAAATAACTAAAATCTGAGTTAATTACTAGTTGTTAGTTATTTTTGCAGTGGGATTATGGTTTTTTCAGTTGTATGAAATAAATACAAGGTGTTCCCGCCGTCCTAACAGATCCAGAAGAAGTGGGATCAGAACGACAAAGCAGATCCAGAGAAGCAGCCGGCGCTGGAGGAGAACGACCTGAAGCCGACTGAAGGTGAGACTGAAAAATGCAGTCATGGTTGTATCGGGACAGGACGGCCTCGTTCATCTTCAGTCAAACTTCTAATATCAGTAACAAACTTTCCTGCAGTAAGAATGAATCATCATTGTCTTTCTTTCTCCAGATGTGGAAACCAACGGCGCCGGTATGTACGGCGACCACTCGAGCAGCCTGCACGGCGGCGGCGTGTCGGAGGAGGAGCAGGTGATGCTGGCGCCGCAGGTGTCCGTCGTCTCTCCGCAGGGTTACGCCGGAACGTCGGGGGCCGCGGCCTACACCGCCGAGGACTGCGAGAACAAATGCCACTCGCACTTCCACGACACGGTGGGTCAGGCCGACAGCATGCACCACCACCACCACGACTACCACCACATCCTGCACCACCACCACTCCCAGAACCACCACCCTCACAGCCACTCCCACTCCTACTCGGAGGAGCACTTCCAGCAGGCCGGCGTGGCCACGCTCGCCTGGATGGTCATCATGGGAGACGGACTGCACAACTTCAGCGACGGCCTCGCTATCGGTCAGTGGGTGTTACTCGTGGTCTCAGAGCAGAGCCTGGTGATTCGCTGGGCGACATTTTCATTATTATAAAACTGTGAAGCTGTTTCGAGCCTGAGTTGGTTGAATCAGCTGAAAACGCCACATGATGTTGTTGACATTATATGAATATTACTGTGCTCATGTTATTATAGAGCAGCAGTGGTGGTGACTGTTTTTGAATGTTTTGCCGTCGTCCTGCAGGAGCTGCCTTCACTGAGGGTCTGTCCAGCGGTCTCAGCACTTCTGTGGCTGTTTTCTGTCACGAGCTGCCTCATGAGTTAGGTAAGACCTTCAGCTGTGACGTCACGTTCATGAAGTAAAGTCCAATTCCCCTCCAGGTCCAGTCAGCAGTCGACATTACAGAACAGAAACACCCAACAATGGAGGTCACCTCTGGATCACAGCTGCAGTCAGGTTGATAAACAGGAGTGAAGATAAATCCACTTTTTAATGCCACAAGTTACAAAGTAATCTCTGAGCTCTCCTCCCGTCGGATCAGAGCAGAATCTGATGAGACTCCAGGTGTTTCTTCCTCCAGGAAATCCAGACTCTCTTCTCCTCAGTAACGTCTTCTGTTAAGTGTTGTTGGAGGGACCCCTAGTGGCAGAAATCACATATTGCGCATTTAATAAAGAGAGGAAAAAAAATAAAATCATCAAGAAATGTTTCGACTTCATATTGTGACAGTTTTTTGTGATATGATGCTTTGAAGACGTGTTTCCTCTCTGGGGTGTTTGACTGTTTGCTCCGTCTCCCAGGTGACTTTGCGGTGCTGCTGAAGGCCGGCATGACGGTGCGTCAGGCCATTCTGTATAACGTGTTGTCGGCCTTGATGGCCTACCTGGGCATGGTGACCGGGATCTTGATCGGACACTACGCAGCCAACATCTCCATGTGGATATTCGCCCTCACAGCCGGGCTCTTCATGTATGTGGCTCTGGTGGACATGGTGAGTCAACGACAAACACAAGCTCAACACAAACATGGGTTTTCTGCAGCTGCACGTCAGAACGCAGGCTTTTTGTCACCCGAACAGCAGTTTCAGAATATTTTTCTTCTCCGGGGAAGTTTCAAAACAACAGCTCTCTTCTACTTCTGAATAGATCCGGGTATCGCCACGGATTTTGCGAATTGATCCGATTCAGTTAAGTTAAGTTGAGGATATTTCTGAGCGAACTAAAGCTGTAAGTTGAACAAGGAAACTTCTAACAAGGTGCATTATTACAAATATCGACATTTACATTAAGAATTAAATGGCGTTTCGGAGATTTGTGGTTAAAATCTGCCGATGGATAAATTAATATGATATTATTATGATTTTCAGCATCTAATTATTAAAAATGCTGCCGTGAAAGAACAAGAAAGTGATGAGGGAAAGGAAAATAAGAGAAACTTGTGTCACAGTCCTGTGCTGTGTGTGAAACAGTTTGTCTGTGTAACGACACCAAAACACAGCCGAGACTCTCAACATAGATTTTAATCGCACGACTGTTTTGGTACAAACATCACGATAAACCTTCAGAGAGACGTCGCCGAATGGAAAATCTTCCTGCATTGGGAGTTTGGCAGGTGTTAATGTTTTCGGCAAACATCCACAGACAGATCGATCTTTGGATTTTATGAATCAACGTGGAATCATTCAGATAAACTGAAATTGATTTAGAAAAAACCCTGTTACAGATTATACGTGACTGAATAAACAAACTGACCTTAAAGGACAACACAGCTTATACTGTTTTACTGTGTTTATATGTGGCGGACCCTGCCACCTTTCCAGCTTCAAACAGTGTGCTGGGACCTTATTTTCCTCTGAGAGCAGCTGGTTTATTCACTTCACCCTCAAGTTTCTGATTTTGAATTTTGTCTACAAAACTACACAATGACACAGTTTAATGCGTCTGTGTATATTTTTTTCCCTTTTATTAAGAGGAGCTGTGGTTTACTGCAGCCTGACGCTTAATATCCACAACAACAATAATAATGATAATAATAATTAAGAAAGAGCTCTGGTGTAAGAATCAGATCACAACTGAAAACAAGAGTTGCAAATTACAAACAATGTTGGAAGTTTATGAACCGAAAGCTGTGAAAAATAACTATTAAACTAACTAACAACGTTTCCAAACAACAGAATAGAAAAGTAATTCTTTGAGGGTGGTGTCAGATGTGTTTGTGTGCGCTGACAGAGTGAATCGGGTCTTGAGGAAGCAGTTAAAACCAGACATGATCGATTCTTCTGTGAGAGACGAGAAGTGAAACTGGCCTCATCCAGTCAGCAGCATCTGTTCTGTCCACTCGACAAGTCTGGACCGAGTCGACTGTGTGACTCTCACCGGTGCTTCAGCTCGGAGAGCAGCAGCCTTCAGGACCAGATGGCCTCTTCTCTCACACACACACACACACACACACACACACACACACACACACACACACACACACACACACACATCACGGGGTTATAAAAACAACATGAGCGAGGTGAGCTGTCACAAAGCGCTGCTGTCTCAGCTTGTGTTGTCCGAGGCTGCCCTCTCGTGGCCGCTGCTCTGCGCTGCGCTCTGATGCTTCAGCTTTGACTCCGATTATCATCAGTATTTGGTTCGTCTCCCTTCTGCTTCATGACTGCGTGCACTCGAGCTGCATGGACTCCACAAGTTCCTGCTGACTCATGTTATCCCAGCTTGATTTGGCAGTTTTCCTTAAAAGCCTCGAATTTTCAAGCGGCTCATATTATCGTTTGTAATGACAAAAATATTACATTCAAAACAAAAGCAAATCAACAAGATCAAACATGTAGTTGGGACCAGGACCTAGAGGGGAACATATTAATGACACGCCCCTCTTCTCATCTCAAATCACCGCCAGCAGCAAAGTGTTCAGCTCCCTCGGACGACCTACAGTCGTCATTCACTCAGCCAATCACACACTCACACAGGGAACCAGACAGAAGGTTTAAATCAGGAAATTAAAGAACATACATGGAAATGTTCATACGGCGTCCGGGGACGTAACACCTGCAGATCAGACAGATTTATGGAGCCAGGCTAGCAGTTTCCCTCTGCTTCCAGTCTTTGTGCTAAGCTACGTAGCCAACAGCAGGTAGACATGGCGTGTTTTCTCACCAGAACATCTCAGCTATCTCGATGAAATGTGTTGTTAGACAACTCTTCATTTCAGCCTGGTGGATCAACCGTTCCTCGTCCGTGTCGCTCGTCAGCACGATGAATGGAGCGAGCAGTTTTCTTAGTCTCAGTCTGACGTCACGTGTCGTTTTCTTCCTCAGGTGCCGGAGATGTTGCATAACGACGCCGGGGATCACGGCTTCAGCCACTGCGGCTTCTTCCTCCTGCAGAACGCCGGCATCCTGCTGGGCTTCTGCATAATGCTGCTAATCGCCATATTTGAGCACAAAATCCAGCTGGACCTGGGATACTGAAGGAGAGGAGCTGCATCTCAGCGTCTCCTTCAGACGTGTAACGTATTTTTATTTGTTCTAGACGGAGCAGTTACTTCGGTTTAGTTTGTATTTTCGTAGAAAGTTCAAACAGAAATGTTACGTAGAAAGTTACATATTTAATTCCATTTTTTTTAACCGTTACGTCTGTTTTTTTTTTTCTCTTATTAATCTGATGAGTTGAAGTGTTTCTGCTGCTGAGTCAAACTGTGTTAGTATCTCAAAGTGCCATAACAGCAACTGGACCGAGTAACAAGTTACACTTTAAAATCCTCCTGGAGGTTCTGTTAGGTCAACATTTTTATACCATAAGATTAACTAATAAGTAAGAAAACCATCAAATATTCACATTTCAGAAGCTGGAACCAGAAAAGCTTTGACGTTTTTGTTTAGAGATGAAGCCATTAAAGGAACAGTTCACCCAAAAAGTAAAATCCAGTCATCGTCTCCTCCCTCCGCGCTGATGGAAAGTCAGGTGAAGTCTCGTAGTCCACAAAACATTTCTGGAGCTTCACAGTAAAACAGCGTCGCAGCGTTCTGCGAAACTACTGAAGTAGCAGGGGACTTGATTTAAAACGGAAAAAACAACCAAAAAACCCCGACATGGCTCCGTACAGCTCGTCTGCAGTAATCCAAGTCTGTAGAAGCCCCGAGATCACAAACTGAAGTGAGAGCTCGACCAAGCTTCGATAACGATGTACATTAAGAGGAAGAATGTAAAATAACCAGGGATGGAACGTAACCAACTACAATTATCTCAAGTACTGTACTGAGGTACTTTTGAGGTACTTTGCTTCAATTTTTCCATTTTCTGCTACTTTATCTTTTCACTCCACTTTATTTATTTGATAACTTTAGAAAGCTAATTAAGATTACTCAGGTACTGCTCAGCCATCACTCGGGACAGTAGCTTGTAGCTTGGATTACAGCAGACGAGCTGTATGGAGACATTTTATGTTTTTTAAATCAAGTCTCCAGCTACTTCAGTTGTTTAGGAGAATGCTGCGACGCTGTTTTACTGTGAAGCTCCAGAAATGTTTTGTGACGTGTCGCACAGCTGCAGCAAATTCTGAATCATTGTCTCCTTCTTGTAAATTCAGCATTAAATGAAAACAGTAAGTTGTGTGTTTCCTTGTAGAAAGTGTCAGTTTGTGGCAGCATGGCTGCACCAGCCTGTCTGCTTCTGTGTCTAAAGTGCTAAAGTCTGACCCGCCAACATTTAGCAGCTGTTTGAACACACTGTTTACACTGATTTCACCATTTACACTCAATTTATGAAAGAAGAAACATTTTATTGATGCTAAACATGTCACATTTTACAGATACACTAAACAGTAACCAGTATAGGCGACTTCTTTTTCACCAGACTCCCTTAAGAAATGTCTCAGTTTAGTGAGTTGTTGAGTTGGAGACACTTTATAAACTTTGTGAAACTCTGTCTCTGACTGATTCTTCATTATTTGGGCTTTGTAAGAAAACGTGTCAGTGATGTCCGTGTTTATTTGCATATAGATCGCAGTAGTGAGGTCTGATATCGGATGTTAACGTCCGGTCTGATCAGCTTCTTTGTAAATTACAGGAGATGGTTTGGGAGTCGCAGCAGGAGAGCTGACGGCTGACAGTCCATCACGTTAGGAGCTTAAAACTCCTCGCGTAGTGAGAACGAATATAATAACGTGAACGTTCAGTTAAATGAGCAGGAAATCCGTCCAATTAGTCAACCAGCCTGATCAGCTGAAAATGAACTCTCACGATTCGTGTTCTGATTAAAGGACTTCTTTCGATTGGCAGTTTAAAAATGACGAAAATGAAAATATTCATGATGAGAGGACAGAAAGACGCAGCTGTGAAACAGATGTTAACAGTGATGACATCCAATACTGAACGCTCACCTGTCAAAGATGTCCGCTGCTTGTTCAGGAAGCGCATTAAAGCCCAGATTTGTTTTATCTTAATGTTTCTAAATGTTAAATCTGAATGACATCATGCAGGGACGATGTTTCATCTCATCGTAGTTTAAACGACAAACTCATTCTGACTTTTACCGACAACTCGTCGTACAAACGGCTTCTTCTCGCCCCAACATGGCCGTCAGGACTGACCGGCTGAACTGTGACTTCACTGTGTGTAAGAGGAAAGACAAACACACTGTTCGGCATCTGGCAACTGAAAGCAAATCACAGCAACACAAAGACTCAGCAGGAAAACAGTTAGCTGTATTTTTAAAAGTGTTATTAATTTATTTCATTGTTAGTTGAAGGGTTGATGTGGCAGCTCAACACTGATTCAGAGAAAACTAATATTTTTGTTTAATAAGCTTCTGTAATCTTTGGTACAATATTTCTTCTGTTCAGTTACAAATACACAGATGTCAATATGTTTTTTTGTTTGTTTGTTTTTTACGAGGCTGCTCTGATGTTTAAGGTCAAATAACAAGTTTCCCTCACAGGTCGTGAAAAAGTTATTTTCTGACCTTTTAAAAAAATAATAATAAGTCAAACTGCTCAAAACACGACAGAGTCCAGACATGAACTTCACTGTGTATATGACATGTACAATATTCTACTGTATGTATATATTTATGTAACATGCTGTTCAAGTATGTGTTTCATTGATTTCAGTTGTCGACTGTGGTTTCACTCGATGTGCTGTTTGTTGTGAAGCGTGTCAGTTTCATCAGATTCAACAAGAACCGAAAGAATCTCATGACAGGGTGGAAACGTGCTGACGGAGGTGGATTAAATCAATAAAACACCTCACGATACAATCACACAGCTCTGCAGTAAACATTCACCATCTTAAATGTTGTCATGGAGCTGCTGGTTTGACTCTTTGGTCGTCTTTGAGGCTGCAAATTGTGTGAAAACTAAAAAAAATCCCATCAAACAGGATCATCAGGCTCCAACTAAAATGATGTAAGGAGACGGGAGGAAGTCTAAAACATCAGGACAACATCTGCGTTAAAGTGGAAGTGGAACGTTTCAGAAGTTAAATTAAACACAGACTTTATTTATTGTAATTTATTGTAAACCCTCTCCCTCTCAGTTCCACACGTCATGGGATGTGAAATGGAGCTAAAGGCAGTTTCACATGTGTTGTCATGATGTTAAAATGGGGTTATGTTGATAATATTTTATATTCAGCTCCGTGAGTAACATTTGAAAGCATCTCGAGCCATCATTTTGTTCATTTTGTCGCGTTCGTGCACACAACACTTAAACGTTTCCCTCTATAAAATAAAAAGTCACGTTCAGGCACCGACACTGACTCTGGACGCTGCAGTTACTGATCTTTACAACTTTTTGTGGCCTCAGAATTGACCGTCGAGTCCAGACAACACCTGTAACTGTCTCCAAAAAAACAGAGATTCATCAAACTGATTTTTTTTACTGCGCAACTGTAAAAACTGTGTTTCTGTTACTTTGTCCACCCCTGTGTTGATCCACTGACTGCAGTGACCTTCAGGCAGCTGTGACGTTGACTCACTTTGCTCTTTGACATTCCTGAACACAAATAAAGTTGCTCACCTTCACACAACACTCTGCCTGACCCTCTTTATGTCTCCACCGCACAGTGAAAGCTGATTTCATGTTTTCTTACTCGTCCTGAACGATGCAGAACTGAAAACTTCCAATCATTTATGTCAGTTTTGATGTAAGAGTTTAACTTTAATACACATATTCAGGGATTACATTTAAAACCCTGCTAAATGTTGTTGAACAGCTGAAAATGAACATGTTATCTTTTAATAAGTTTGGTCATCAGACACATTAACTTAAGTATTTTGAATATATTTATATGTTTGGACTGAGAAGTATTTCAAGAGCCCATATGGCAATAATAATAATGTTCTATAAAAAGTCTGGAAAGTTTTCAGATATGGAAAATATATAAGCTCATGTAAAACCTTTACATGACCTGGAAATAACATTTTACCTCCAGTAAACTCTGAGCCAATAATAAAAAAGGATGATTGAGACTAAAGAGAGAAAAATACAGCTGAGACAAAAAGACAACAACAAACGTTTATCAAACAAAATGAATTTATTATCAGTTGTCAATTACATAACAATCCAATAATTAAGCAAACAGTGAAAGCAAACATCTTTACTACCACAAACTTCAATGAGATTATTCATTACGTTCATTTCTTTTCAGAAGTACAACTGAGCAACAACATGCAAATTTAAAAAATAGAAAAAAAGAAAAGAAAATACACAAAATGCATCATGGGTTAAAATACAGAATACATGTTAAAGCTGAATAAACTGATATCTGTAATCACTGTTTTAGTACTTGATCTCAGATTCTTTAGAGATCCGTGCCTCTCTAACTATATTAAAAGAAAATAGTCACAGCTGATCTGACTGAACCACAGCTGCAGATGCTCCCTTTTTATAAATGTCGGTAAATACTGGAGCTCATCTGTACTGGTTAACATTTCCAGTGCTGAGAACAAGTTTTAACACAACAAACTGCACAGGAATCACTCATCGGTACAGTAGTTTGAACAGGCTGAAGGTTAGCAGCGTTGACCTTGCAAAAACTGAATCAAACCTATAATTTGATCATGTAAAATAAAAAGCAATTGTGTCACAGTCTTTGTTATCATCATCTTCTAAAACACACAAAAAAAGTTACAGAAACTGGCAAACCCCCAAACAAAATGTCTTTAATCATCAGCATAGAATAAGACCGATCCTAATCACTAAAGATAATTAATAAAACATGAGAGAATTCATTTATTTAAAGGTGCAGTTTGTAGTTTTGGGTAAGAATTTTTAATCGGAAGAGAAAAATCTTCATTGACTGGAATAAATAAACAAGCTGTCCTCAGAGGACAACACAATTTAACACTGCTCGACTTTACTCGCTTCAAAAAGTGTTCTGGTTCCTTATTTTCCTCTGCTGATGGCTTGTTTTTATCCGTTATGGAAATGAATATTTCTGAGTTTGTATTATTAACTTTTAATCTTGTAAATATTACCTTTCTGAGTTTGAATTTCTTTTCCAAAACTACATAGTGCCCCTTTAACGTAGCGCCATCAGCTGGTCCAAGTTTCCAAAAGTCTAACAAAGCTTCTTGAGGACAAGAAGGTAAAACAGATTTATACTTTGCATCCCAACAAGCTTTGTGTGAGCGCTGAAGTGTAATACATCATGCTAACTTTAGCATTAACTTTATTGCAAAATGTTAGCACATTACAATCTGAACAAAACGTCGGGGTGGTTACTGGGTGGTGGTGTGAAGAGGCCTCAGGATTATGGTTCTGGTTTATACTATAATGGCAACCTCACAGTGCTGCTAACATGGCTGCAGACCTGCAGGCTATGTCATGTTTTTTCCCTAAAATCCAAAGAAATTTGCAACTTTCTTGAACAAACCTTTCTTTTCTTGCCTCTCCTGTTTGTCTTCGGACAATTCCTCCTCCGTTTTTGTAAGTTTGTCTCGTTTTGCTACTTTGGAAATGATTGTTGCTCTCTCTTTCATTGCCTCCAAAGACCGTATTCGGGCTCGGTACCCCTCTTTGGCCTCTGATTTTTCCCCTTCAATCAGCATGTCAATGTACTCTGGAGTGGTCAGAGGGTTTGGCCTGAGGGCGATCTCTTGCAGACGAGTTATACAGTGAGCAGACTGATCCATCAGAGACACCATCATGTTTTGAAGGAGAACAATCTCTTCCTCTTGCCTCTCGATCAAGTCCTGAATAGTCAGTTTCTCTTTTGCAGCTTTTTTATATTTGTCTTTCAACTCTCGCAGTGTCTGCTTCTCTTTTACTTGAACATACTCCCACCTGTACGTCTGGTTGAAATGCACACTCCAAATGCATTTTCCCGGACAGACTGTGCACATCCCGGTCCCATCCATTGATGCACATCCGCGTTTTTCATTATCATCTGCTATCATACACGGGTAGTGGCATGTGATCGAACATTTCTGGCAGTTGGTAATGTACTCTCCTTTCTTTGAGAGCTGTTTTTTGACTGGCTTGACAACATCCACCTCAATCTCAAAGTTTTCATTTGAAGTCATGACTGTTTCATGCTCTTTAATCTTCTCTTTGGTTTTCTTGATTTCTTCCAGTTTTGCTAATCCAGCTTTAACTTGTGGTTGCAAACCTTCGACTGCTGTTTCAAGCTGCTTTCGTTCCTGGAGAACCTCTCTTGTCATTAGCAAGCTTTTGGTTGTCATTTTGCCCAAAGCGGTGAAGAATTTCTCCATGCTTTTAGAACCCATGTTCCAAAACATTTCATCAAAGTTGTCATCATCCTCATCAGAATCCTCATCACAGGCCCTGTCACTGCTGCTTCTGTTGTCTGCAAACAACGCAGAGTTGTTGAATTTGAAGTGAACTGGAAGCCCGATGTCATTTTTTGGACATGGAACCTTAGAGACGTTTATTGCTTCAAGAACTGGTGGCTGCTTGCCATCTGCAAAAGTCACCAACATCTCAATGTTCTCTGCCACATCTTTCCCAAAAATGGACAGCACCGAGTCAAACACATATCGTTGTGTTGCTGTTAGTCGTGCAAGAGAGGCCTGAGTGACGAAACACACTGCATCAATCTCACTGACTCCATTCACAGAGGTGAAAAGCCTCCGAATTTGCTCTGTGATCTCTTTGTCTCTACCTACTCCTCTGGTATCCCCGAACCCTGGTGTGTCCACAATGGTCAGGGAGAAGGGGATTTTAAAGCCCTCCTGGTGGTTGACTTTGTACACAGTTACTTCAGAGGTTTGGCTTTCAGCTTGTGATCTTGACTGATCCTCATCAACTAACTTGAATCTGAAATTGTCCTTCCACTCTACACCAACGATGTAGTTGATCATTGCATTGATCAGAGTGGACTTTCCTGATCCAGTCGCTCCAAGAAGCATTATTGTGCGATTTTGCCTCATGATTTCTTTGCCAAAGTTATACCTCCGACATCCATCGACGTCCATATCTTCTTCTTCCAGAGGAGGCTTGTAAACTGAGGGGGATTCAGAATGTATCTTCTTGCTAACATCTTGGAGGTATTCAGCAAGACGCTCAAATTCACGTTTTGTTGTGCAGACATTAACAGAGATGCTTTCTCTGCTTTGTCCAGCTTCACCACAATCACATCTGACCCTGACGACATATTCTGTTTCTAACTGAAGCTCTGAAATGATCATCTTTTCAGCTATTACCATCATTTGGTTCCATTGGAGATCTTCCTCTTTCACCCTGCTGTCTGTTTTGGCGTACTCCACAATATAGCTCAGGATCTGGACATCTTGTCCGAGTTCAGCAGGTTTGTCCCAGCTTACGGATATCTCACTTGAGTTTGGTTCAACTTGAGGTTTTCCAGGAGGGCTGCAAGGGGAAGTTTTAATGGAACCACTGACTTCATAAGCTGGTCCAACACCTACTGAGGTCACTGCTCTGCATCTGAACTTATACTCTGTGTTTGGACTCAGATTGCTCACTGTGACTTCTTCAGCTTCTGATGCTGTCTTTTCTTTCCATCCATCCTGTCCACTGACACAGTACTCGACAGAGTAGGAGGTGATGTTCTCTGCTCCAAACGTTGCTGGAGAAATCTTCAGTGTCACACTGTTGTGGCTTATGTCTCTGACTGTTACTGTTTCAGGCCTTGAAGGAGGCTCAAAGTCCTCAGTGACAGAGAAGCCGTCTTTATAAAGGTAGATGCTTGAACCTTTCTGTGTCTCATCTGTTGAACCAACTGTCAAGAACTTAATGTTCTTGTTCTCCTTGTTGGCCTCTGCGAAGTCACTGAAGAGTTTTGCTTTACTCCTCATTGTATCTGCTACTTCTTTTAAAAGGTACCACTGTTCCTTCTCTACATCATGAGTACGAGACTCTTGAGGGTTGTCTGGTTTGGTTGTTTGTCTTAAGTAGTGTGATAAAGTTGAGAGGTACAGTTCATCACTTCCCAGTGAGGTGAAGACAAAACACACAGCATGATCTGTACTGAGAATTTCCTCATGAAGACTATTTTGGGATGGGATGATTTTTGTGTTCTTCATCATGTTGGTGAAAGACTTTAAAATGCAGAGTTCTCTCACTTTACAGTCCATCCACTTGTTCAGGTCTTTGCTGTTGAAAGGAGAAGAATGTCTCTTCTTCAGGATCTCTGCGAGCACAGCCTCCTCTTCTCCTCCTCCTCGGATTGATGGAAGTTTCTTTGCTAAGCTTTGTTGGAATTCCAGCTTGAACTCAGAACACATCTCTTTAAAGGTTTTAACCTTTGTGCCAACCTGTAGGAACTGCTGTGCAGTGGTGGTTTTCAGTGCATCATTGCACCTTAATTCCAGCTCACTAAAGTCCTCCAGGACTCTCTGCGATTCCTGGACTAATCCTACGCTTATCTGACGGACGAGTTTAGCGGCAGAAGAATCTAAACTTGTCAGTGGCAACAGCCAGACCTTCGTTGGTACGGCGTTTTCTCCGTTGGCTCCCAGCAATCTTGGAAGGCTTTGGTAGACTTGTATTGCATCATGAAAGGAGACGGGAGTTTTATCAAGACAAAAGTCTCCATAGAATCTGCAGGAGAATTTATCAGCAGTTGTTCTGTCTTTGTCTTCCATTTTCAGTGAACCTTCACCCTCTATAGAAAGAAAGGGAATTTTCTTGATAATCACCTTCAAGTTACCCTCAATGTCTTGATGATCTTCCTTTTCTGCCACCTCACGGTCAAAGACAAAGAAGGCTTGTGCTCCATAAAGGATACCTGTGACTACATGTGTCGCTAACCCTGTATCAAAGACATATGGATGCTTCACATTGCCTCTTCCAAGATGATCCATCGACAGTTCCTCAAACTTTGTGGTAGCTTTGTACTTCAGTGTTACTCTGGCCTGATTTTTGGATGTTTTATGATCATTCAGGTATTTTGCCGATCCATCAACCTCAACCAGTCCACCCAAGAAACTTGCTTTAAGAGAAGCTTCAACCTTTAGTGCTGAAGATTTGTCCTCAATTGATTCAGATGCAACTATCTCAAACTCGCTGTTAGGTTTTGCTCTTTCTCTTGTATCTTTTTCCAGCTCTTTGCCATCCCACAGTGTCATGCCTGCCAAAAAGAAGAGATTATGTGAACTGCATGTCAGTAAGGCTTGTGTAAGTCTAGCTTATATGGGTTAGTTTACAGTGTTGGTTTTCCTGGCTTGTGGCCTCAGCAAGTGGTTCTACATCCTTTACTAAACAACTATCTGTTTAAAAAGGTTTTATAACATTTCTGTAAAGCCCTGTTCAGACAAAAGATTTGTGAGGAGACGAGTTGAAACTTGGAATGTGCCACTCTGCAACGTTATGAAAACCTGCCAGTTCACACAAATGAAACTAGACGAGACGTTGTATCATTTCAATTGCAACAACTCTGTACCTCCGTGTTAACTGCCGGCTTTTTCAGGCTTATTAATAGCTGAGTCGCAGGCAACACCATCAACCTGAGTCCAGCTGAGACGGGCCAGTTCTGAAATGGCTTTGTTGCGTCGCCAATCATCGGGCTAAACTGGACTTAAGACAACAACGAACCTTTAGTTGTTTTCTAGTTTGTTTTTTTTTTCAGTTACCTTTTTTACACTGTAACAACCTTCCCTGTCTGTCCACTGTCTCACCTGGTTCTTCCTTTTTTCTTTCTCTACATCCTCCTCCTTCCCTCTCTGCACTGACAGTAGGGCTGAACGATTTTAGGAAAAGATCTAATTGCGATTTTTCTGGCAGATATTGCGATTTCGATTTGATTCACAATTTCCTTCAAATCAAGCTTCAGTGCAATATTCACAATGTACAGTAACATTAAAACATTAAATGCTATTACTCTAATGCAAGGATGAAAACTAAAGTTAAATATTGCTTCCAAATGTATTTATTAACAAGAAGCACGGCTGATGGCTGCAGTTACCCTAACGGCCGCAACGGCCATCGTGTCACTATTGAGTCTTATTTCTTGATCCTGCCCTAAGTTCCTTTAAATAAAATACAAAACAATTCCCAGTGTGGCTGCTCTTATCATGCGGAGTTACACTGGCAGAAGATGCTGTAATTGTAGTCTGTTTGCTCCAGTGGGCGAGGAGTGGGGAGTATCATTTTCACTGGACTTTTTCGTCATGCACTCGTCATGCAAATGCCTGTGGCGATTTTTCAAGTGCCGGTATAAATTGGTTGTGTTTCCGCTGGATGTTGCAACTTTAGCGCGACAGGTTTTGCACAGTACCTGTTTCTGGTGCACGTCTGCAGCCTCAAACCCGAAATACTCCCAAATGACCAACGTGCTGTTTTTCTTGGGGATTAAATCCCCTAACTCTGCTTCTGGTCCCTCTGAAGCCATTTCAGAACACTTTAAGGAGCAGGTTAATACTGATTGGTTAGGACCTGTCCACGAGTAGCATGCCGCTTCTGATCGGTGAGCTTGGCAGGATGGCAGAGAGGCGGCATGTATGTGTAAAATAGTTGACACAACAGATCCTGGGTCAGTCAGGAGCACTGCAAAAACCGCAGCTTTGGCGATCACATGATCGCATTGTCTGAAATCGCAATTTCGATCAGAAAACAATAAATTGTTCAGCCCTAACTGACACTAACACTAACACTACTTACCAGGAACAAGTGTATCACTGCGGCAGTCGTACAGCATCCCCAGGCTGAACGGCCGACCGAGCGCTGCCAACTCCATCGTTCTGCTAGCTGCAGGGTTCTTCTCTTAGTCTGGACCAGAGAAAACAGAACGTATGTTACTTCACTTCTGCAGGAGGAGAGGAGGGAGGGGGGGAGGAAGAGGAGAGGAGGAGGAGGAGGAGGGAGGAGGGGGAGGAAGAGGGAGAGGAGGAGGAGGAGGAGGAGGAGGAGGGAGGGAGGGAGGGGAGGGGAGGAGGAGGAGGAGGGAGGGGAGGAGGAGGAGGAGGAGGAGGGAGGGGAGGAGGAGGGAGAGGAGGAAGAGGAGGAGGAAGAGGAGGGAGGGGACGAGGAGGAGGGAGGAGAGGAGGAGGAGGAAGAAGAGGAGGATGTAGTGTCTAAGTGTTTCTTATACCTCCTGAGCTCTGAGTGACAGGACAGGATGGGACAGGATCAAATGCTTTTCTTTAAGAATATTTGGGAAGGAGACAATGTAGAGATCTCATGTTCAGGATAACAACACATTAGTTCTGTAGTGTGCTTCAGAGGATAGCTAAAGGAAGAGGCCCACACCAAGGACTGAGGGATTCAGAGGTTCAATGTATACATTTTCCATCTAAGGATAGAGAGAGGTTCAGGGTTGATTTAATGTACACATTTCCATTTAAGTATATAGAGACTAACATCAACATAGTAACGCACACACCTCCATGTACACGTATTCCCTTGAGAGAGAGATGTTATGCAGACCCATCCTTTTCCCACAGGATAGAGGGCCCTCAGTTCCCCAAAAAGGTAAACAATTAGAGAAACAGGCGGGCCTGAGCGAATAGACTCTAAAAAGACACACACACCAGAGAACGGGGGTGATTTTGGTTGATCTCCTAAGACTGAGGGTCTGAGAGGAGTTCTGATAGAGCAGGGGGCAAAGCATTTTGGGCATCACTTTGCCAAGATTTGAGAATACCAGGGAGTGCACACTCTGGTTCGGACGCTGGCTTGAGATCTGTTTCAATAAAGATTGCTCTGTCAAATCCACCCAGCCTTGCCTCCGCAGAATCTTTTATCAACATACTACACACCGACACCTTTCGAGGACGACAGCCCATACACCTCAAGGAGGAGGATGAGGGAGGGAGAGGAGGATGAGGAGGAGGAGGCAGGGGAGGGGAGGAGGGAGAGGAGGAGGAGGAGAAGGAGGGAGGGGAGGAAGAGGAGGAGGAGGGTGAGGAGGAGGAGGCAGGGGAGGGGAGGGGAGGGGAGGAGGGAGAGGAGGAAGAGGAGAGGAGAGGAGGGAGGGGACGAGGAGGAGGGAGGAGAGGAGGGAGAGGAGGAGGAGGGAGAGGAGGAGGAGGAAGAAGAGGAGGGAGGGAGAGGAGGAGGAGGGTGAGGAGGAGGAGGCAGGGGAGGGGAGGAGGGAGGGGACGAGGAGGATGAGGAGGAGGAGGAGGGAGGGAGGGGAGGAGGAGGCAGGGAGAGGGGAGGGGACGAGGAGGATGAGGAGGAGGGAGGGGAGGAGGGAGAGGAGGAGGAAGAGGAAGAGGAGGAGGGAGGGGAGGAGGGAGAGGCAGGGGAGGGGAGGAGGAGGAAGAAGATGAGGAGGAGGAAGAGGAGGGAGGAGAGGAGGAGGAGGGTGAGGAGGAGGAGGCAGGAGGGAGGGGAGGGGAGGAGGGAGAGGAGGAGAGGAGAGGAGGAAGAGGAGGGAGGGGAGAGGAGGAGAGGAGGGAGAGGAGGAGGAGGGAGAGGAGGAGGGAGGGGACGAGGAGGAGGGAGGAGAGGAGGAGGAGAAGACGAGGAGGGAGGAGAGGAGGAGGAGGAGGGTGAGGAGGAGGAGGCAGGGGAAGGGGAGAGGAGGAGAGGAGGGAGAGAGGAGGAGGAGGAGGAGGAGGAGGAGGAAGAGGGAGAGGAGGAGGAGGAGGAGGGAGAGGAGGAGGAGGGAGAGGAGGAGGAGAGGGAGAGGAGGAGGAAGAAGAGGAGGGAGGGGAGGAGGAGGAGGAGGAGGTCTCTGTGTGTCCCTGTGTGTGTGTCTCTGTGTGTCTCTGTGTCTCTCTGTGTGGTCTGTGGTCTTGTGTGTCTCTGTGTGTGCTCTGTGTGTCTCTGTGTGTCTCTGTGTGTGTCTGTGTGTCTCTGTGTGTGTGTCTCTGTGTGTCTCTGTGTGTCTGTGTGTGTGTCTCTGTGTGTCTCTGTGTGTCCTGTGTGTGTGTCTCTGTGTGTCTCTGTGTGTCTGTGTGTCTCTGTGTGTCTCTGTGTGTGTCTCTGTGTGTGATGTGGTCAGGTCAGAGAACCGTCCTCCTGGTGAACAGGTGATGGACTCAGACAGAATTCGTCTTCATTCATGTTTAAAGTTTAAAGTAAACGTCTTGTGTGTCTGAACTCCAGCAGCTGTTTAAACACACTGATTCTACTGATTTCACCATTTACACCAAGTTTATTATAGAACATAGGATGTTGGTGGTAAACATGTCAGTAACTAATACTTCTTTTGAGAAAGAAGAAAGTGGAGAAAGTCCCCAGACTCTCTTCAAAAACGCTCAGTTTTGAGACTCGTTGCGTAACTGAGACTGTATGAACTTTGTGAAACGATGTCTGCAACACATTCTTACTTCTTCATTCTGCAAACGTTAAACATGAAGATAC